>NW_025109339.1:494535-673735 GCF_011392965.1 Frieseomelitta varia
AATACAAAAAAAAAAAAGATAGCAAAACAGGTTCAAGTGATGTAATGTATCCTCTTGTGCATCAGTTAGTACTGATTAATATCCTGAACATGGATTTGCTACAGAACCTTCAAGTTAACCTTGGCCCGCTAGGAAGTACTTTCTAGTGTAATACTTTACATTTTAATGGGTTTCATATATCTTTTATTCATGTTCCTTCATTATTTGTTGTGCAGCACTTGAGGAAAATTGTAATTGTTTGTGCAGATTAACCAAGTTATGTGAATACACTGCGCCGACGCAAATGAACAGCGCTAGTTTGCATCCAGACTGTAGTATTTTTGTATGTGGCGGGGAAGATTTAAAAATGTACAAGTTTGACTATGCCACGGGTACAGAAATTGGTATGTTTACAATGTAAGCGAATAATTATGTCTCTTTGTAGTTCGTGTATTTACAAGCATTTAAAATTACTTTCAGAATCATTCAAAGGTCACTTTGGACCTGTACACTGTGTACGTTTCTCGCCGGATGGTGAATTGTACGCTAGTGGCTCGGAAGATGGTACCTTGAGATTATGGCAAACAACTGTTGGCAAAACGTATGGCCTTTGGCGATGCATAGAACAAACGCCTGCGATACAAGAAAATACTGCTGTGCTTAATAACAAACAAGAAGTTCCTGCCAGTTAAAAGTCGATTTACAAATTGTGTAAAGTACTTCAAGAAAAAAAAAGAAACAAGGGGAAAAAATATTTCGTTAATAGAAATATGCAAATGAAGCAACAAAGGACGATGACTCGTATTAAAATTGTATTTAATCGGCTGATGTCTGCCACATGTTTTATAAATATCAAATCTGTGTATAAAACAATGTCTCAAATCAGCCTTGTTTTCTGATGAAAACTCAAAAGCGGACCAACTATCATTATAGTCTGATATAATAGCCATGGAAGTGTGGGACTCTGTTCTTTATTTATTATAAAAAAGTGAAAAAAAAAGGAAACATTAACATTTATTAACGTTATACATGTCACTATTATACTACAAAATTAGATAGAGGTGTAATGACAAAAAAAAAAAAAAAGACAACTCAGAATTAAATTTTTCGTTCGCATTTGTTATTTTCGCGTTATAATTACTATACAAGTACAAAAACGGCCTCGACTGGCTCAAATGCCAGCCCATGATACACATATATCACTCATCCATCTATCAAAATATTCACTTGTGTATTCCTTTTGTCTAACTATCTCGTCAAGTAGCGTGACAATTTATTGAAGTCCTCTTCACACTGCGAGAATTACGTATTGCGAGATCACTGTACAATTTTTCCTTCGAACTGCCAATGACAGCTTTATTACGTAAGAGCACGTCGTGTACTGACCCCTTTACATTTTTGTTACCGAGTATTCGCCTTCTCGCGTAAATTAAATACACCTTACAATCTACAAAATATAATAATAACATAACAAGTAAAAAAAAAAAAAAAAGAAAGAAAGGAAACATGAGAAATATCTCTTACGAGAAGTGAGAAGACAGTGCCGTGTTTTAAAACAATACATAATATATAGTCGAATGCGTAATACACGTGTGAATTTTTTAATTCTGGAACACTCTTCGCGGATGATTAGCATCGAAACGTGTATGAGCTGGCAGTGACGCGCGTTCATCGGTGATTCTTGTTTCGCGATTTCTGTACAGAGAGAATTGTTCGATCGTCAACGATGAGCGCAGCTCGTTACGTTGTGCAGTCTCTTGAAGGAAGGCAGTGAGTCTCTTGCGTGTGACAATTAATAAGCGATAAGTTTACACGAGAAGTCTTTGCTTTCTGAACGTTTCCTCTCTCTCTCTCTCTCTCTCTCTTTCTTTCTCCTCTCTTTCTCAGCCAATAAATTGCGAGAGATCGGGTAACTTGAAACCGTTGAACGAAACTGGCGTCTGCACGCTTCTCAAGCTGTTTCTGTGTGGCACGAAACCGGGAAAACTGTTCGGCGTGGTGAACTGCTGAAGCCTCGAGGTCGGTTCTGTCGCCGCTAGGACGAAGCCGCACTGAGCCGTGCACACGTCGTCACGTAAAATCGCCTCTCGAGAAGCTTCGCGTAGAAGCTGATTACAATCGGTAATCCTCAAAGAAGCGCATTGAGTCTGAAAGAAGAAAAAATTGTTTTCTCAGATCTTCGTCATTTTCGTAAGACGTGTAGAAACAAACGACATGTTATTTTTTTTTTTTTTTTAATAAAAGTGACGTATACGTACTCCTTCAGCTGTGCAGATGCAACTAGTGCAGGGTGTAGGGAAACCAGACTCTCCGAGAGCGACGTTCCTCCCTCCGATTTGACAGCCGTGTCTCGTTTCTCTCCAAGCGGACAGGTCCATCTGTGGCATTGAGCTGCAGGGAACTCGCGGATTGAGGAAGTTGCTCGGCAAGTCGAACGCCGCTCGCTGCATCTCGTTGTGCTCGTCCATGTTCTCGCACATGACTTTGGACAGCGTGGATTTACGAATCTCCGCGAGCTGATGCTCGGTGAAACGGATGTTGGGGTCGTCGGTCTCGTACCAGAATCGATCGCACTTCCTCGACTGCCTGAACTGTATCGCGATTATGCAAGCGAACGTAGGCCCGACCAGCCCACCTTGTAGAGGTCTCTCGCTCATACCACCGGGGAACAAGTCGATGTCGTCCACCGACGCGTAAATGCGTTTCATCCGAGCTATAACTTCCGGTGCCATTTCCCTCGACAAATCTTCGAAAGTGGTAGCTCTCTTCAGATTGCACAGAGCTCTGTAATTATTGTACGACGGTATACCGTGGTCCCTGGCGCGATGAATGTTGAGCGCAATGAGATCCACCCCCGAGTACGGAATACCGCGGATCTCGAACAGATGATTGGTAACCTCCCCGGTTATAAATTGATCCAAGGTCTCCATAGGTGTGGCCATCAAGCCTCGCATCATTTCATCCATCATCGACTTCTGATAGAGCATGTCGGGATCAAAGAACCCGTCCCTCAGCAAGATAGAGGGCTCCATGCTCTGATAATTACGGTCCATTCTCGGCAAGTGCGGCCTCAGCAACGAGTGCCCGATTCTGTAAGCAGCGGTTGCAAATTCCGTGAGCACGCTCGGGTTGCATGTAGGCGAGTACTCCTTGTAGTAACCCTGAGGTAGAAGTTTCAACCCGTAGAGGGTGACCGCGTTCCAACCGAGAATCCGCGGCAGAAACTCGTTGTACGTGATGTGCTGCAACATGCCGCTGATTATACGACGAGATTGCTGAAACAGTTTCTCGCCGTCCCAGTGTGGATTCAGTTGCCGCAGCGACTCCACGATTCTGTTGTGCTCCCGTATCCACATCGTGTGCATGACGGTCAACGCTGGCTGCTCTGAGGCCCTGCCATCGCCACCGATGAAACAGTAACCGGATTTCGCTTTGCACTCTGGATGCGTGGGTGATTGCGGTAGGAGGTCCTTGCCACCTCTGTGTGGATTCTGAGTGATGTTCATACGACCGTTGAACCCTCTCAGGATATTACAAATGCAAGTGTTTTCACCGTAGATGACGGACCCGTCCAGGAAACCGGTGTTCTGGTTGATCTGTTCTCGAGGCCCCAGGTGCTGTTGACCCGGCAAAGATCTCATGGATGGGAAGCACATCCGCGCGCCGGAAGTCACATTCACCGTAGGATAATAGTGATCACCAGGTGGCACTGGAAACGGGTTGCACTCGGGATGAACCGTGCGAGGAGAGTCACACGGACGGCAGCTAGGTATGGATTCAGCGAAACCCTTGTGGATCGGCGTCATCGTCAGATCGTGGTCCAAGAATTGAGCAAACTGCATGACCATCAAGGTGTATCGATTGTGAAGATTCGAGATATCAGGGTGGATCACTGTGGAGATGACTCTGGGATTTGGCAGAGGTATTCCAGTGACAGACGTGCTCCTGGGCTTCGAAACTCCATCCTCGTACACCGGAGGGAGTAATCTCGCGAACGTTGTCAGCGATTTCCCAAGATTCGGGTTGCGTAGATTGTTACAATGCCCCGACAACGTCCTGTACGGACTAGTTGGATCGCAAGGGCTGTCGTCTACGGGACACTCGACCTCGTCGTGATTGGTAGGCTTCTTCTGAGACAGGAACCCGGATATATCCACGTTCTGCAGCAAGTCGGAGAAGTCGTTGTTGGGAAAGCCGAGGACGTTGTCCGTTGTGTCGAAGATCTGACGTTTCCTGCGTCTCAGGCCGTGAATGCCATTCAGAATCTCGTTGGTAGCCAACTCGTACATGATCGAGGAGTTGGCCAACAAGAGTGCGTCCCTGTTGGCTTTGGAGAAACTGGCAGCCGTTCCAGCCGGCGACTTAGGATCAGCTATCCTCTGCTGCAGCCACGAATTGTACTCCAGTTGCTTCCTCTCGATCAGGTCTGCTTCAGCTTTCTTCACGGCTGCCGCTATCAAGCTTGGACTGAGCTCTGGCACGAATTCCGGGATCACGCCGGACTTGCTGCCGGTCGCCACTTCCTTGGCAGGCTCATCTGGCAGAGGCTCCTCCCTCCACGGAGCGATATCGAGAACGCTGTGCTGGTCGCAGTTGATTCTAGCGTTCAGATACGGATCCTGCTGGATAAACAGGTTCGGCTGAATCTTCTTGATCTTCGTGTTGGCGCAGAGAATACCAGCCAGGGTGACTTTCCTAATTTCGGCCAGTTGAGCCGAGGTCATTCCGGACGGTGGAATGTCGTTCTCGTACCAGAATCGATCCGAGTTTCTCATCTTGACGAATTGCCTCTTGAGAAGGCATTCGAACGTTGGACCCACCGTTGCCCCGTTTCTCGGTGTTTCTGATATCCCACCGAGAAGCAGATCGATGTCCTCCACCTGCGAGTATACAGACTCCAAGAGGCTCACGTGTCTGGGATGCATAAAATGTTCCAAATCCTCGAAATTCTGGATCTGCGAATAAACGAGAAGCATGCTTCTACAATGTTTTTTTTTTTATTTAATTTTGGAAGATTTTTATCTTAGGATATATCACGAGTATAAATTAAATTTTAGTAAAAATTATATAGGCCAGTGATGTACATTTCGAACGAATCAAAATTTGATGTCTGATTTTACATCAGACGTTTGAATATCGTAAGGGCGTTTCTTGACTTGTATTCCTTTTGACAGAGATACGTATGTGGTGCTTTTTTTTATAATAAAGTGAACACGACGAAGGAAGATTTCACTCTAAGTGTCAAAAATCAAAATAGCGATTTGTCATGACTGAAATTTTTGTAACACTAAAATTGTAATGAAAACCTAAATACCAATAAAAGTAATTTCTTTTTATAATAAAGTAAACACGACGAAGGAAGATTTCAGAATATACTGTACCATCCTAAGTATCAAAAATCAAAATAACGATTCTTCATGACTGAAATTTTTATAACACTAAAATTGCGATAAAAACCTATATACCAATAAAAGTAATTTCTTTTTATAATAAAGTGAACACGACGAAGAAAGATTTCACAATATACTGTACCATCCTAAGTGTCAAAAATCAAACTAGCAATTCGTCATGACTGAAAATTTTGTAACACTAAAATTGCGATAAAAACCTAAATACCAATAAAAGTAATTTCTTTTTATAATAAAGTGAACACGACGAAAGAAGATTTCACAATATCCTGTATCACTCTAAGTGTCAAAAATTAAAATAGCGATTTGTCATGACTGAAATTTTTGTAACACTAAAATTGCGATAAAAACCTAAATACCAATAAAAGTAATTTCTTTTTAATAATAAAGTGAACACGACGAAGGAAGATTTCACTCTAAGTGTCAAAAATCAAAATAGCGATTCGTCATGACTGAAATTTTTATAACACTAAAATTGCGATGAAAACCTAAATACCAATAAAAGTAATTTTTTTTAAATAATAAAGTGAACACGACGAAGGAAGATTTCACAATATCCTGTATCACCCAGAGTGTGAAAAATCAAAATAGCTGATGCAAGTGAATACACGAGTTAACTCAACGGTGCGTTAATAAAACGATGAACCTACCGTAAAATTGTGTCCGGAACAGTCCTCGACGAACCTGACGTACCCAGGAATGCCGTGATCGCGGCCCACGTGTACGAGGCGCGCGTTCACGTCGACGCGCGGCTCGAAAGCGGACTGGCTCGTGTCGAGGCTCACGCGATTGGCTGACGCGGTCACGTGGTCCTCCAAGCACGTGGCCTCGTCGACAGTGTGTTTACGCAGCGACGTCAGAGCGCTGAGTGCCGCGAGCGCGACCGCATCGTACGTGCCACCGACGTTCGAGGACGAGTACCCGTTGTAGAAGCCAGCGGCAACAGGCATCAGTTCCCGATCAGTTCGAGCGCCCTCGCCGAGAATGCTTGGCACGTATTCGTTCAGCGTGACGTGCTGGATCTGCGCGACGACCAGCCGACGAGCTTCCAGGAACAACTTCGTGTCGTCCCAGTGTTCGTTGGCTCTGGCCAGTTCGCCCGCTAACCGATTATGCTCGTTCAACAAAACGGAGTACATCATCCCCAGAGCCTTGTCCTCGGTGTTGTTGCACGCCTCGCACCCGGATACGTCCACTTTTCCCTGGCTGTACGTTCTCACTCGATGCAGCTGTTCGTCCGTCGATCCGTAAATGTGCGAACCGTCCAAGTATGACGACGCTCCGTTCATCTGTTCCCTGGTGTCGAAGTTACACCTGTGCACGGTCAGACTTGGCACCGAGCGCAGGTACTCTATGCATGTACCAGTCTGCTCGTCCCGGATCTCGTAACATTCCGGGTGCTTCGTTCTCCCGGCGCAACAGACGTTCTGTTTGCTCGACGGGTGAACCGTGGACGAGATGTCGCGGAGTATCAGCTCCGACCATACGCCGGACAGGCTGGTCAGACCCTCGTGGGCTTCCGGCGAGAGACGCAGGTGGTTGATCAGCGTCGATACAGCTTTCGTTGGGGTTGGGAGCACGTGGTTTCCGACCGATTGCCGGGGACTGGCGATACCTACGGTGATACGAAAGGTGTTTAGTGGGAATTTTTATACGTTTTTCAAATGGAAGATTTTGTCAACTTTATAATAGTATGTATAATAGTAATAAATCATTTCCCCTGTGGGCCCAATGTAGGTCCCTGCGTGTCGTAAAAGGCAACTAAAAGGGAAACTTATAAACTTTACAAATTAAACGAGTTTTTATTATGTAGGATGGTTGAAATCTTTTCAAGATTGACCACTGTTATTCTATACTCTAATTGTTCTTAAAGGAAAATTGAAAAAAAGAGAAAAGTCTTTATTATTATTATTTATAAAATATTTGAACCCGGGGAAATTTATATTTAATTATATTTATATTTATAATTATATTACATTTATATTTATATTTATATTTAGAATTATATTTAGAATTATATTATATTTATATTTATTTATTTTTAGAATTATATTTATAATTATATTATATTTATATTTATATTTATTTTATATTTAAACACAGAGTGCGCGATTGTGAAAATACATACAAGTAATAATAGTCGCCGTTCAATTCGTAATTTCAATCCTAATAATTACAAAGTAATTACGAACACGCAGATTACTGATGCAAATTAAAGTGATTGCAAATATGTTAATTTTTTCAAATCTTAGAAAATCTTATTAAAATGTGTCACACGTAGAAACGACGCCTAATAATAATAAATCTTCGCACATTCTCACGGCTACCAGAACAATTTGCAATGGATCTTTGATCTCGGCGAAATGAATCTCTCTCGAACGTCTCTCGTAAATGTCAGCGTAATATTTTTTAGATAACGAGCGAGTTGTCGAAACAAATCTTGCGACAACGTGGCAGACGTGTCTCTTCTTTTTTTCTTTTTTTTTCTTTTTTCGTTTCTCAAATTGCGCCACGGTAAATTGTCGCAAGACAGGCGAACGATAATTTCCATCTCTACAGAGTTTGTTATAACCGCGGTTTTTCCATTCTTAGTTCGCGACGGGTACGCGACGTGAATGAGATTAAATCGTTGCTCGGCGTAGACTGCGATCGGCAGTATCTAACGTCGAATTAAACGTTACTTAACGCAGTTTATTATCCTTCGTCGTATTACGTACGGATAATTGATGAGCCACGGTTAGGCTCCGGCTGTGGGAGTGTGCCTGTACTCTTTAACGCGACAAATCGCGTCAAACGAAGGTAATTTCGCCTTTAATGCTTTCCGACAATGAATAATGGACGAAATCGTTTTGCGTACCTGATTGTAAAATGTAAATGGTACACGTGGTAATTGTGTCTGGGTTCTAAACGCGGCACGACGAACGATGTAATAAATTAGATGGGAAATTAGCGAGTTTGAGTTTTTTTTTTTCTTCGTTTTTCTCTTCATTTCGATGATCAACATCCATGAGATTCATGTATGTTAAGTTTCAACATTGATACAATAATATTTTCAATAGTAATAATGCGAATAATAATTAGAAAGTGAATAGAATATTAATATTATTATATATTAATAATATTTATAATATAATATTATAATATATATATAATAAATATATAATAATATAGTATAATATACATATATAAATAAAGTAATATATATAATAATATAATATTATAATATATATAATAAATATATAATAATATAATATAATATATATAATAAACATACAATAATATAATATACATATATAAATAAAATAATATATATTTAATAATATAATATTATAATATATATAATAAATATATAATAATATAAGGTAATATACATATATAAATAAAATAATATACATATATAATATTAAAATATATTAATAATATTTAATATCTCGTAGAACGGAATTTACGTTCTATAAGATATTACATACGTGAAACTTGTGTTTCGCGCAAAATTATTCCCAAGATTCATATTTTTCCTAAAACTTGCGTTCCATGTGATATTTTTCCGAAAATCTCTCTCTCTCTCTCTCTCTCACGCGATCCTAAAACTTGCATCCTCGATTCGATATTATTCCGAAAACTTATGTTCTCTGTAGTATATTATTCTCGAGACCTATCTGACTAGTTCAATCGCTAGGAACATGCATTTACGATCGAATCAGCAGTTTCGTCTTGTACATTTACGGGGATATTTAAACGCCGCCGTTTCCCATGTTTGTCTCCACACACGCATATGAATCAACCTAATTAGGGACAAGGACGGATCTTGTTGAAATACTTTTTCGAATTCTCTTCGTTCTTCATCGTTGCGCGCCGATATTCGTGGCAAGATGCTACTGGCAGTCGATAAATCGATTCAACGCGATCGATCGATGATCGCCGCGTCACCATAAATCCTGTGAATCGGCAAGTAGCCGAAAACGACAGTACGGTAGTCGTTAGAAAGATTCTTCGTGCTAGTACATGCTACGTAGATAACGAAGCGTGACCATGACACAGAATTTCGACGCACGTTTCTACGAAATTGGTAAAAGATTTATCGAGAGGTAGTAATATTCGAGGACATTCGGAAACTCGACATTTCTATCTTCGAATATTTCTCTAATACGAAAATTTCATTCTACGTATGGTTTGATTGCCCTTGATTCGCGAATTTTTCATATATTTTTCCCTAGAGACATATCATATGATTCATTTTTATAAAAATGATTACATTCTGTCGTATTTGAGTGCTCTTTATCCGATGATTAATTCACGTTGTTAAAAATTGTTTTGGTCGATGAAATCGTTCTTTGAATTTATGCTCTATATTCGATATTCCCAAGTTTTCTTCTTCCCATTATTGTTCCTAGAATTTTCATTCTATGCAATATCTACTTTAACTTCTTGCCAGGCACGTCGAGAATTTTTTGTTCCAAAATTATATTTCTCAGTTTTAAGTATAATTTAATAAAACAAAATAGGCAAAACAGATAATAAATTTGTTACTTCTAAATCGTTTCTATCCAGTGACATCGTACTGACATGAGTTCAAAAAGAAAGCGACGAATTATTGTATACGGTTCGGTCGCTCGTTATGGTCCGCAATCAGTTGCCAAGCGCGAGTGGTTAATAATCAATCGAAGCAAAAATCGGTCGTCATAAAAATCTTGTTATGCGTTAATTAAAGTAAATAGTTATTGTCAAATCTCGTAATATGTTTATGTTACGCGCGAATATATAAAAAAACGAGTTAATGGCGGCGACGCTGATTTAGAATGACAAATGAAGAGAATAAGAAAAGAGAAAACATTTTGTATTCTCAGTTGTTAACCTTTTGCGCTGGAATGACGTGTCACACACGTCGAGAATATTTGTCCCAAAATTGCAACATTTTCTCAGTTTTAAGTATATTTAAACGTAACAAAGGCAAAAAAAAAAAATGGTAAATTTATTGTCTCTTAGTAATTTCTATCCAGTGATATCATACCGACACGAGTTCAAAAGGAAAAAAAAGCGACGAATTATTGTATGCAATTCGGTCGCTCGTTATGGTCCGCAGTTGCCAGCGCAAGTGATTAACCTCTTACGTTGAAATGACATGCCACGTACGTCGAGAATTTTTTGTCCCAAAATTGCAATATTTTCTCAGTTCTAAGTATATTTAAGTATAACCTAGGCAAAGGAAATATTAAATTTATTACTTCTCAATCATTTCTATCCAGTGATATCGTACTGACATGAGTTCAAAAAGAAAGCGACGAATTATTGTATACGGTTCGGTCGCTCGTTATGGTCCGCAATCAGTTGCCAAGCGCGAGTGGTTAATAATCAATCGAAGCAAAAATCGGTCGTCATAAAAATCTTGTTATGCGTTAATTAAAATAAATAGTTATTGTCAAATCTCGTAATATGTTTATGTTACGCGCGAATATTTAAAAAAACGAGTTAATGGCGACGCTGATTTAGAATGAGAAATGAAGAGAATAAGAAAGCAGAAAACATTTTGTATTCTCAGTTGCTAACCTTCCACTGGAATGACGTGCCACGCGCGTCGAGAATTTTTTGTTCCAAAATTATGCAATATTTCCTCAGTTTTAACTATAACAAAATAGTCAAAACAGATAATAAATTTGTTACTTCTCAATCATTTCTATCCAGTGATATCGTACCGACGAGTTCAAAAAGAAAGCGACGAATTATTATACAATATTTATATTAATTATTGTAATAATTATTAATAATTTATATTATTAATAATTAAATTATTAATAATTTATATTAATAATTACACGATTATTATACGGTTCGGCCGCTCGTTATGGTCCGCAATCAGTTGCCAAGCGCAAGCGGTTAAAGCGATCTTTCAACTGCCAGTAACACTGTTTGAAAAGTCACGTCGATCATCGATGACCTGGAATATTCCGTAAAAAAGTAGAAGAAGAAACAGTAAGAAATAATCGGTGCCTTCTACAGAGAGCGTTCTCGAATACTTTTGAAAGAAGACATTTCATCGTACACAAGTTTTCAAGAACAATGGCAAAGATGAATGGAACAGTGCTAGTTACGAAGTGATAATAAGCTGAAATAAATCTTTGCGCTGAGCCTCGCACAAATAAGACAAAATTGTGCATGAATATTCGCGGCCTCGTAGATCCAACGGTCTATTGTGAACTTTCAACGAGGTTAGATGTAGAAACCTCACGAAAGCAGTTTCCCGGGAAGCAAATTCCTCGCGTTTTGACAAGCATTCATCACCATCCTCTGTCCATTAACTCATTCGAGTGAAGGTGTTACGTCGTACACTGAATTCCTCGGTCGATTGCTATTCTAGTCAGTTTAACCAGGCAAGAGAGAGAGAGAGAGAGAGAGAGAGAGAGAGAGAGAGAGACTTTCGATCGAACGCGAACTACTACGTGGAAGCACGTAACTCTTCGATGACGATCGGCCAGGTATGTATTTTGGGTCAACGCTGTCGAAATGCAGACGCTGGCAACCACTGGCCAGAACACCTGAGTCACTTTCTTCGCTCTTTTCACTTTCATATTTTCGTTTGCATTTTTTTTTTTCCTTCCCTTCTTGGACAGAGGCGCCAGCTGTCCCACGCCTTCCTCTGAAACCAGACTACCGATGAAAACGTTTGTACATTGTTCAGGTTTTAATTGACACCGGGTTTTAATTCTGTTTGTTCAATTCCTCGTTTGTTGAAGCGTCGTTGAAGCATCGACGTGAATGCTCTCGTCGTGGAGCAAGTCGTCGTTACACATGTGGAGTGATCTAATTGATTTTAAGGGATTTGACTGGATGTGACGTGTAGATTAATTTTTGATACTGTCGGTGTACGGTGTTACAATATATGTGACAATATGTATGACAGATTATTTGTAATATTTTTATATAAAATATATATAAATGTTATTATTATAAGTTTGTAATATTTTTATATAAAATATATATAAATGTTATTATTATAAGTTTGTAATATTTATATATAAAATATATATAAATATTATTATATATAAATATACTATATATAATATTATAAATCTACAGATTATTTGTAATATTTATATACAAAATATATATAAATATTATTATAAATATATGTAAAAAATTATTATAAATATATTTAAAATACACGTTATTTGTAATATTTATATATTACTTGTAATAAAATACATATTATTTGCAATATCTGTTTCAAAATTGAGAAAATACATACATATCATTTGTAATATCTATGCACTTTATGCAACAAAGAATCTCTAAAGTATTAATATACTGACAATTGTATTATATAAAACACGTACACGCATTTCAAGCGTCGTATTTATATATGTAATTTATAATTTGTAATTTAATTTATAATTAATTATATATATATATAAAATTTATAATTTAATTTATAATTAATTGTATATATATATAATTTATAATTTAATTTATAATTAATTGTATATATATATATAATTTATAATTTAATTTATAATTAATTGTATATATATAAAATTTATAATTTAATTTATAATTAATTGTATATATATATATATAATTTATAATTTAATTTATAATTAATTGTATATATATAAAATTTACAATTTAATTTATAATTAATTGTACATATATATAATTTATAATTTAATTTATAATTAATTGCATATATATATAAAATTTATAATTTAGATTTATTCTACTATTTTTATTACAAATGTAGTACTTGTTCCAAGATTTCTGTGTCGGGGCTGTGTCGAGTAAAAATCGAGGAAAAATTTTCCCGTCGAATTCGAATATTGTGCATTTCGCCCGGGCGCAGAAAAGAAGTTGTCGACCTGAAATGTCTGGTTTGCTTAGTGGACGCGTAACAGAGAACGACCGGCGAAAGACTGTGTGGAATCGTTTATTATTCGCGCGGACGATGGCGCAACCGATAGACGCCGAGGGACTCTCTATTTCGTTGGCTTGGCCGAAGCTTCCTTCTAGAATGCTAATTCGCCGTTTCTAATCCTCGCGAGCGTGCCAACCGCTCTTCGAAATGGATCTCTCAGCTCGTTCGAGTCTAGCTCGTTCCAATTTTCACTTTCCATTCGCGGATACGGGAAGTGGCGCGTAATGGATCGTCGAAAGATCATCTAAGACCGGCCGTCGTCGAAGAATCTTCGCGAGTTATAAAACAACGCTAATTACACGCCGATTTTCAATACACTGTAAGGTCTACCGACGTCCACATTGAGTTGACGCGGCAGCGTTTTACTCGCCGATTTTCTTTTCCCTTTTCTTTCCAAATTTCATCGAAAAAAAAATTGCAACACCTTGAAAATAAAATCGCACGATCTTCTGACCGATCATCCGAATTCCGCGAAAGTTCAAATTAGGTCAATGACCGGATAAATAAATTTTCTTATTTTCTGGGAAAATTTTTATAACTCAGAAAAAGAAGGCCAATGATCCCCATCATTCTTGTAACTTTGATCTTCGAATGCAATTGTTTTTTTTTTTTTTCTTTTTGCATAACTTGCACTGTCGAACTTTTTCAATACTGCGAATACGTACGAAAGAAATGTTCATTTTGACTATTTTGCAATATTTCGATTTGAAAAGAAAATTGAAAGTCAATGATGATATCGAAAGCCTGCAACTTTTCGTTTGAAACAAAATTCGCAAACTTAGATTTTGTTGTTCTTTTCTTCTTACGCTATCAATATGTGAAAATTTATAAATTTGTAGAAATAATCTGACAGATACGTGGAAATCGACAATCTGACAATCACTTACCGTCAGAGTACGCCGATGGCAATAATTTCAAGAAGGGTGCACCACGAGCACCCCAAACCGGATGTCGTACGTTATTGCAGGCACCGGAAGGCGTCCTGTATTTGCTTGGAGGGCAAGGTCTATCCGGTTTGATTCTGCAGGGAGCATCGTTCGATCCTGGCCTAAATACACAAAAGAATTTGTTATTAAATCACCTGTCGCCTGTCGTGATCGTGTTGTCAATTTTCAGAGTGAACGCGCTATAATTGCAACTGGAATCTATTGATTTTGTTCCAATAGTGAATCGTTGTTCGCTCCTTTTAAAAATGAACGAAAAAAAGAAATCATAATACGTTACGATAAAAATAATGTATTTTAATATTACGAATATTTCGATTTCTTGAAATTTTGTAAAATGATTCCAATATAGAATCATTATTCATTTTTTCTAACCCGTTGAAAGCTATAAGCAATAATTTGTTACAATATTTCACAGAATACTTCAATTTATTGAAATTTCATGAAACGATACCTAATACAGAATCATTATCCAGTTCTTTCAATCTTCATTGAGGATGAAGCAATAATTTATCATAATATCGTAAATAAGTTCGATTTCTTAGAATTTTGTAAAATTAATCTCTTGTTAGTCACTTCCTTTTAACTCATTGAAGATGAAGCGACAATGCGTCATAGTATTATAAATACTTTAAGTTATAATGAGCAATAATTTATCATAATTCTACAAACACAAGTGGAAGACATTTATGATGAAAAAAATTTTTGGATCTCTTTCCGTAGCTTCGATTGAAAGGAAAAATGAAATTTGACAGTATGAAATGATTGACAAGAATTATGCAAGAACGTAATCTTGATCTTTAATGAGTTAATGCGTCTTTCAACCTGGAACCATGCTACAGCTATCAATTTCAAAAATTTTAGAATTTCACAGAATTTTCAAAGAAATTCTCCGAATGATCTTTCAAATTCGATTGTCTTTCAACGCGAGAAGTTAATACATAAATACATTTAATTATAATAGTAATTTATATGTTATTTATATTTATTTATATATTTATTTATACTTATTTGTATATTATATATATATTTATTTATATATTATATATTTGTATTTATTTGTATACTATATATTTATATTTATTTACATATTATATATTATATGTTTATTTATATATTATATATTTATATTTATTTATAATAATAAGTTCATTTCTTCCAACGAGCAATCATCGTGTCAACTGAAGCATCAATAACAATAATAATAAGTATCAAATGAATCAAACGTTTAAGACAGTTCTTCGTGACTTTTACAAGCCTCGATAAATCACTCGTTCGATGATGTTAGCGTAACGCAATTACTCGTCGTCAACTTTCTACACTGCACGGAAGTGAACGATTATTACGCGGAGAAGATTGAGAAGAGTCGTTCGAAGAGAAAAAAAAAAAGAAGAAAAAATGGAAGGAGAAGAAGAATGGAAAGAAAAATGATAAGAGGGAAGAAGAAGAAGAGGAAGAAGAAACGACCCGCGATTTTTTCCATGCGTAATTTATACAGCGATACAGCGGCAACGAGGAAGTATAATTCACGCGTGAGTCATGCGAGCCATGTAAAATGTCTAACAATAAGAAGTTGCCCGCTGATGCGTATGCACGGCAATAAATCAAATTGCTTTTCGCACAGCGGAGGATTGCGTTCCATCCACGTAAGTACAAATTGCTCCGCGGGAACAATATCTGAAGCTGTATCGGACGTACGCCGGCATTATCAATTAGAGGAACTACAGTCCCCTGCGAACAAAGAAAATGATCGAAAGAACGAGATCTGCTTTTTAATTTGTCTTTTCCTCTTTATGTTTTTGTTCAGACAGAAAGAGAAAGAGAAAATTCATAAGCGAGGAATTTTTGCGAAGGTAGTTTAAGTTCTCCAATCATTTTATTTATTAATTATTTTATTTATTAATTCGTCACGTTGGAATTTTTATTAATTTCACTGATTTGTTAAGTTGGAATTTTATTTTGTACTTATTCTATTAATTTTATTAATTTGTAAAGTTGGAATTTATAAGCGACGAATTTTTGTAAAGGTAGTTTAAGTTTCGAATTATTTTAATAATTGCGTTGGAATTTTTATTAATTTCACTGATTTATTAAATTGGAATTTTATTTTGTACTTATTCTATTAATTTTATTAATTTGTCAAGTTGGAATTCATAAGCGTGGAATTTCGACGAAGCTATTCTAAGTTCTCCAATTATTTTAATAATTCATTACGTTGGAATTTTTACTAATTTCATTTACAATAATTAAATTATTTTATTTGCAATAACGGAAAAGATAGTTACATAATACATACATTCCTTGCTGTCTGAAACAATAAACGAGCGAAAATTTTTACATGTTGCGTTTATATGTTATTATGAAGCAACGATCACTGCTTAACTCGATTTTTGACTACATAAATTTCTATTGAATATACATAAATGCAGTTATAACTTGAAAATTAATATCACGAAAGTGTAAATTTAGTTTTAGCCAGTTATAGATGAAAAAATTAATAAATTATTACATTTGACATTGTAACAAATTTATGAAAGTGTAACCTTGCGATAGAAATCTAAAAACTATTGATTAGTATAATAGAAGAACGGTTTCGAAAAACTAAAAGGAAATTATCAACAGTTCCGGGTCACTGACGATCGGAACATCAGATTAACCTTCAGCGGTACGGAGATTCATTACCAATTGAACTTTCGTTGTGTGCACATCGACCCAAATTTAAGAGTGACTTTTAAATAATATTTTTGAATATTCTAATTGTTTAAATATTATTTAACATTTCCAATAATTTATTTGTGACAATTAAACAATAAACTCTCTTCTATAACATTTCTAAGTTCTATTTAAATTTTTTAATTAATCATTTCGTAGTAATCGAGTCACTAATACATTTCTAAAAAATTTTCATCATCTGTATCGCATCGACCGAAAGATCAGATTAATCGATACGGAGACAAGATGCCATTACGAATTGAACTTTTGTCTTGGGCACATCGACAAAATTTAGAAGTATGAAAAAAATTATCAACTGTTCTGGATCACTGACGACCGAAATATATATTAACCTTGAACGGTACAGAGGCTCATTAACAAATAAATTTCCCCCGTACACATCGACCAAATTTTAGGAGTTTGAAAAAAATTATCAACTGTTTTGGATCATTGACGACCGAAATATACAAATATTAACCTTCAGCGGTACGAAGACTCATTATCAATTGAACTTCCGTCGTGTGCATATCGACCAACATTTAGGAGTGAGTTTTAAATAATATTTCTAAATATTCTAATTGTTTAAATATTATCTAACATTTTTAATAATTTATTTGTAACAACTAAACAATAAATTCTCTTCTGTAATGTTTCTAAATGTTATTTAAAATTTTTAAATAATAATTTATAACAATCTTGAACGGTGTACTTAAGAGAAATGACTTTGAATTATCGAATAATTAATTTAATTGTTTAATCGTAATATAAAAGTTGTGAAAATTATTAAATGATGTCTAGAAATATTGTAGAAATAAAATAATTCATTTCAAATGAATTATTGAAACTGTAAAAATAATGCATTTCGATGATATTTTTGTATATTAACAATTTTAAATATTTACTTATAACAATTAAATCAATGATTGAATTCCTAAGCATTATTTCATAATTTTAATAATTCACTTATAGTAATTCAATTATTTTATTTAGAATAACGGAAAAGATAGCTACATAACAACACATATATTTCTTGCTGTCTGAAACAATAAACGAGAAAAAATTTTTGCTTATATGTTATTCTGAAGCAACGATCACTGCTTAACTCGATTTTTGACTACATAATTTTTCTCTACATAAATTTCTATTGAATATACATCAAAAATTATTACATTTGACATTGTAACATATTTATGAAAATGTAACCTTGCGATAGAAATCTAAAAACTATTGATTAGTATAATAGAAGAACGGTTTCGAAATAATAAAAGAAAAAATTATCAACAGTTCCGGGTCACTGACGATCGGAACATCAGATTAACCTTCAGCGGTACGGAGATTCATTACCAATTGAACTTCCGTCGTGTGCACATCGACTTCATTTAGCAGAAAAATTTTAAATAATATGTCTGCAACCAAACCTCAATCTACAATTCCGACTTCAACGATTGGTAAGTCACATGGTTTGGTTTCTTTGGTGTTGGGATAATACTTGATCATGATTAGTTGAACTTGAATACGAGTTCAATTTCCATGACTTATATCGTAGTCGTACAAGATATACTTTATTAGTTACCATTCATTAACAATTACCGTGAAATACGTTATCAGAATTTCTCTTTGAATCTAAAATTTGGAAAATAATTTAGTTCTTTACTATTAATTAGAATAGTCCTTTACTATTATTCAAACAAGGATAATTCTTCAATATTTTAAATAGACACTGTATCCATCAAACAATTATGCCTTATTTTACGAATTCTTTACTTAAATTCAATACAAGTTGAAACTCGTATGAGAAATATATGAAACAGTACTGATTTACAATACATTATAATGAGACCCGTGCGTAGTCACCTCCACGTGGTGGGTCTTGGTAATTGATATCGTTTTACAAACATTAAAGTTTAATGTTTGTAAAACGTTATCAAGCTAAAGTGTAAAACGGTAAACGATAAACTTTAATGTTTGTGACACGAGTATCAAGCTAAGAACTACGCAAGTTCAGTTTAGATCGTGAAAAAATTTCGGTTCATTCTTTATTTCATAATCTAAACTGAACTGTAGATACAATTAGTTGATAAGTAAACTATTGGGCCCCCAGCGGTGGACGACGAGGGATATCGCAAGGACATCGTGGGATGCGTGCGTGCGTCTTAGTTTTAAGTTGCGTGCGTATAGTTTTAGTTAATTACAAGATAGTTAATATCTGGGACGACGAGGGATCTCGAGGGGACATCGTGGGAAGCGTGCGTCTTAATATTAAGTTGCGTGCGTTTAGTTTTAGTTAATTATAAGATAGTTATTATTTGTAAATTCACTGTGAGCGCATTCTGTACAAAGACACGTTTATTAAACTTGAGACACCTCCACTCTTCTCTTTTTCGTTCGTTGTTACTATTGTTACTGTTATTGCACTAGAGCAGAGATAGTTTTGTTACTGTCATTGCGCTACAGTAGAGTTACTCTCATTGCACAAGAGTAGAGATACATTTGTTACTGTCATTGCACTAGAGCAGAGTTTGTACTACTAGAGTAGAGTTACTTTAGTTATTGTCGTTGCACAAGAGTAGAGTGACATTTGTTACTGTCATTGCACTAGAGTAGAGTGTTCCAACTTTCGTTGTCCAGTGTGACAAGTCGGTGAACTGCAACCACGTCCGAAAGGACGAGGTAGGTTCTTGTAGTCTAGCGTCCTTTGTAATCCGGCTCCAGTGGTTCTTCGGAACCCCACTGTGTCGTTGGGGGTAGCGCGAAACTACTTGCCTCTAAGTGCTCGGAATCCGATTTGGCACACTGACAAATCGCGGTTTCATTTCGCGTTATATCTTTGACAAGGCACGATATTGAAGCGTGTCAATAGTTTCGTTTCCCTAATTTCATTCAAAGTTTAATAAACGTGTCATTGACACAAAATGCGCTGATAGGGCTGCGAATTATTGTACAATTATTGTGTGACTTTTATGTTAGACGAGTGTGTGGGTAGTATGAAAGGCTGCGAGTGATTGCGACATACTGTATGACTCGCATTCGTATGGAATGTATGGAATGTATGGAATGTATGATTGTATGTAATGTATGTGATGCATGACTGTACGCAATGTATGTAATGTATGATTAATCGTATGTAATGTATGGATTGTATGATTGTATGTATTGTATGATTGTTACCGCGATCGTTGTTCGGGAGACAGAGTTCCATAGTTCAATCTTATACATGCGCTTTAGAGTTAAGATTTAGACTTAAGTTTGAGANATGCGATGTTAGGGCTGCGAATTATTGTACAATTGTTGTGTAACTTTCATGATAGGTGAGTGTGTGGTTAGTATGAAAGGCAGCGAGTGATTGCGACATATTGTATGACTCGCATTTGTATGGAATGTATGTAATGTATGGAATGTATGATTTTATGTAATGTATGTGACTATGATGCATGACTGTACGCAATGTATGTAACGTATGTAACGTATGTAATGTATGTAATGTATGATTGTATGGTTGTTAACGCGATCGTTCGGGAGACAGAGTTCCATAGTTCAATCTCATACATGCGATTTAGAGTTAAGATGTAGACTTAAGTTTGAGACTTGCACTATTGAACATCTGTCTCCTTTGTTCGTAACGCCCGGCCAAGTAGAATAAAATCTCTGCATTCCTTAAGAATGCCGAGTTGTTTGCATGTAATGGAGGGTGGTTGGGAATAGGGCCCGGGGCGGGTCTCTTGCGTAGTGACCTCCTCGTGGTGAGACCTGGTAATTGATATCTTTTAACAAACATTAAAGTTTTACAAACTTTAATGTTTGTGAAACGATATCAAGCTAAGAACTACGCAATCTACAGTTCAGTTTAGATCGTGAAAATTTCTATTCATTCTTTATTTCACGATCTAAACTGAACTGTAGGTACACTTAGTTGATAAGTAAACTATTGGGCCACCGATGGACGACGAGGGATCTCGCAGGGACATCGTGAGATGCGTGCTTTTAGTTTTAAGTTGCATGCGTTTAGTTTTAAGTTGCGTGCGTTTAGCTTTAGTTAATCATAAGATAGTTAGTATTTGTAAATTCACTGTGAACGCATTCTGTACAAAGACACGTTTATTTAACGAGACGAAATCAGAAACATCTCCTCTATTCTCTTTTTTCGTTCGTTGTTACTATTGTTGCTGTCATTGCACTAGAGTAGATTTTCCATCTTTCGTTGTCAGTGTGTCAAGTCGGGGAACTGTAGCCTCGTCCGAAAAGACGAAATTCGGTTCTTGTAGTCCAGCGTCCTTGGTAATTCGGCTCCAGTGGTTCCGAAGGATCCCACTGTGCCGTTGGGGGTAGCTAGACTACTTGCCTCTCTAAATGGTCGAATCCCGATTTGGCACACTGACAAATCGCAGTTTCATTTCGCGTTATATCGCTTACACGGCACTATATTGAATCGTGTCAATAGTTTCGTTTCCCTTATTTCGTTCGAAGTTTAATAAACGTGTCTTTGACACAAATTGCGCTGGTAGGGCTTCAAATTATTGTACAATTAGTGTGTAACGTGAAAGGTAGATATGTATGTATGTTAGTATGAAACGCTGCGAGTGAATGCGAAATATTGTACGACTTTCACTTGTATGAATAGTATGAACTGTATGAACTGTCTGATCTGTATGAATTGTATGAATTGTGTGAATTGCATGAATTGTATGAATTGTATGAGTTGTATAATTGTATGTGTTGTATGATTGTGCGACAGATGAACTTGATTCCTAAAAGATACTAGTCATGTCCAAAAATGACAAGTAACTGAAAAGTAGGAGTCAAAGTCGTTGTTTATAACAATTAATTGCAAATAATATTACTATAAAACAATAATCTTTGGATAGATTAAATTTCTATCTACCCGTGGTAGTCTTTAAATCAAAAAATATTACTGAAACTCTCGCTTTCTTTCAGATTCCCCAAACTTCTTACCACCTTACCCTATTATCATCGCAACTTTAAACTTTCCTCAACTCGCCCCTCAAATTATCAATTTACTATAAAGCAACCGAAAAGCCTCTTGGAGAGATTTCTCGCCTGCTCCTTCCTCTCAGATTCCTTAACTACTTGCGCTAGTAACTGATTGCGGACCATAACGAGTGACCGAACCGTATACAATAATTCGCCACTTTCTTTTTGAACTCGTCGGCTATGATATCACTGGATAGAAATTATTGAGAAGTAATAAATTTATTATTTGTTTTGCCTATTTTGTTTCACTTAAATATATTTAAAAGTGAGAAATTATTACAATTTTGGAACAAATGGTTCTCGACGTGTGTGGCACGTCATTTCGCAAGAGGTTAAACTTCACGTCTCCTCGTTTCTCCTCCTTGTCGTTGAAAGGAAGGAGAATCCAACGTCGAAGCAGGTTCGCTGCGAAACGTATCGAACGTGACGACGAAATAACGTAATTATCGTTATAGTCGCGTCGACGAGGAGATCGGCGAAGGCTGGTACAGCGAGGATGAGAAGAGGATGACAGGATTATAACGATACACGGTCCAACTATTAACGGGTCCTCGATCAAAGGACAGCTTGAACCCTGCGATCGGGAAACACAGCTCGCCGGTTGAACCGTGAAACACGCTGGAAATTGTGACAACGCGCAGCTATCAGCAACGACAGTTACATGATGGTGCAGACAACATCCGGCCCCGGCTTCCCTCGTGGCCAAAGCAGAATTGCACGTGGCCGACGTTGGTTCGCGTTGCAATCCTATCTTGACCGGGTATTCCGCTGATTAATTCTGTGGCGTTGTAAGGAAAAAAACGTTGCATTTTGGATGCGTAAAATCATGCACGTAATTTTGGTATTTGCTAGGGGTACACAATGAAACTTAAAAACACGCGATACTAAGTGGCGAAAAGAGATGCAAAATGTCCGTTTGAGTTTGAATTCTTGAGGTTGAGTTCTTGAAAAGAATTTTAAACGTTCGAGAATAAACGTGTGGAGAAAAACAGGGAGATGCTTTTTCATTGTGTCGGTCCGACGCTTGTAGAAAATTCCGTCTTTCCTGCACAATGCAACTTTACGTCTTACGCAAGCGAGTATCTTCGATCAATTCAGTACGGTTCGATAAGATACAGGTGTATGTCAAGCAAACATTTACTCGGAGTTTCGCACGAACGCGCAAAATTCTGTTAACACGACAGAACGAGGTATTTATAAGTCTAAATATAAATATCTAAATCTAAATATAATAACTATATAAGTATATAATAAAGTAATATAATAAGTAGAGAATATTTATAAGTCCAAATATAAATGTCTAAACATAAATATAATAAGTCTAAATATTTTATAGCTGCAGCGCGGCATTTCGCTGGAACCTGATTTTATTGGAAACTGTTTTTGACTAGGGGAACTCGATGAAACTTAAAAACACGCGATACTAAGTGGCGAAAAGAGAACTTCGAAATTGAATTTTGAAGTAACTTTACCAAGTTAATACAGTGAGAGTTGTCGCTTATGTCGAGTTATCTGGTAATGAGACAGAAATAATCGTACGTAGACTATTTTGTTTTTTCTTTTTTTTTTTTTTTCGCGAGATAGAATTTCGAGAGCCGATTTTGTAACGAACGAAACGTACGAACAACTGGAATTTGGAACAACTGTGTTTATAAAACAAATATGAAGGTTTCTTGTTTCACTAAGCTCGACTTTCGGTGCGAAATTTGATTATTGGGTTAGAGTGCAACGTTTCGAATAATTTTTTTTATTAATAAAATTCTCTCTGTAAAACCGATTTCTTTCTGATTTTCAAAGTTACGTTCGCCAGTTAACAATTGACAAGTTATTAAAAAAAATTGATTAATCGTTAACTAGCAGAGACCTTTCGCGTTTCATTAATAATACTAATCATTAATAATTTTTTAATTCAAGTTGAACTGAAAACAGAACAGAACATTTGAAACATATCGCTCGAATAAATTTCCACGCGTGATACTAATCAAAGATCAGACGATGCAACGAGTATATATATAAGCGAACAGACCGAATAACAAATATTCGAAATAACAAACCGATTTCAACACCGACATAAATAAATTAATTAGAAAGAAAATGGTAATTACATTGTCACCATTGAAGAAGCGAGTCAACGTTATAAAGGCAGACATTCTTTCACGACCTACGAAAACTTCTGCAAATACCATAACCGGAAACATCGAATTCAGCACGGTTGTTCGCATCTCGTGAGATTACACGCGGAATGGTAACCGGTAGCGCGTAAAATTAACTTTCACAGCTTCGGTAGCCAACCCATGCCAACTCGCAAGCTCCGGTTAAATACTCTCCTATCTCGCTCCACTCGTTTTCATTTGACATCTCGGACTGTCGTCGAGGCAACAGCGACGGCGGCGATGGCAGCAGCAGCAGCAGCAGCAGCACGGCTTTCGAGCTATAAAAGACTCTCGAGCATATTCAAAGAGCTCTGGCAGAGAGACGAAAGGACGACGTTTTCTGGTCGCAAAGAATTCATGAAATATGACTGATCTCCCGGTGAAACGAGACGACGACGACGACGTAAAAAAGGAGATAGGGAAAGGGGCAGATGGCGGGAGCTTAGGAGAAATGGACATGCCGGGCGAAATTTCTCCGGAAACTCGATTTCTGCTCGGCCATCGCTTCTCTTCTCTCCGCGCGCGGTGCCGAGTTCGAGACGCGTTAAAAGTTTCAACCCGCCTCGGGACGCTTCCCTTCGGCCTCGGTATCGAGGGCTCAAGGGCTCCCTCTCTCACCGTTTCACGCGAGTACTAACCTACCCTCTCCCCCTTTCTTTCGTTCCCGGCCGATCTCTCGCAGAAATCGCACATCGGGGACGAATTCTCGCGGAAAATTTGTTAATATTGCAGGCCCGCCGGGCTCGTGGAAGCTCGCGACACAAAAAGTCACTCGGCAGCCTCCGCCGCCTCGGAGGAAGTTCAGAAACGACGCGGTGGCTGCCGCAGTGATAGCGCGGAGCACCAGTCGGTGTAAAAATTAAAAACTTGCCCGGCGACGTAACACGACGGACACACGGCCCGAGAAGAAACATTCCTGCCGCTTGTTTCTTGTTTCTTGTTGCTTCCCTCTTTCCCTCTTTCTTCTTCTTCCCGCGATAAAAGCCGAGAACTTTACGCACCCTCGCCGTCCCGCCCCCTCCTGCCATATAAACTTCCGTCGACATTCTGTCTACGCGCTTTCCGGAACTTTAAATTGAATTAACCTAATAAAGCGCCAGAGCTTAAGGCGACGACTGGAGCGTATCGTTGTCCGAACTGTTGAGACTGCTGATGCAGATTTTCCAGATTTTTTTCTTTTTCTCATTTCTTTTTTTTTTTTTTTTTTTTTTTTTTTGATACGCCACTCCTCCTTCGCTGCGAAACTTTTAAGCACGACGAATAGCGCAAACGGACGTCTCTCCCAGTTTGAGAAACAAGTCGGAAGAGAGTCGACGGCTTGATGAAGAGTTCCGCGGCTCGATTGTTACGATCCGCGCCGATACGCGGGAATTTAGTTATTTCTTCTCGGAGGAAGATGCTCAATGAATTTGTTAGGGGAACTTTTTGACATTACTCTTGATATCGACGCTGGCAATAGGTAAAGTGAAATCTCTGGTCTGAAAGTACTTGGATGAAATTATGAAATTATGTGATACAAACAAAGTGAAAAATTTGTTTGATGAATTAATTTCCTCCGAATGATATACCATGATCAGGTATTTTTTATTCTTACGACGTACTTAATTTTTTTAACATATCGTAACTCATCATTTTGAGATCAATTTGTACATTCTCATACTTTGGAATTTACAAATCTCTTCAACAAGTGTAATATTAGATTTTAGATTTGCCACACGGTGAATATTACGAAAGCTAATATCGAAAACCATTTCATAATTCATCCCCAAATTTGTAACAAATTTGAATTTCACTTCTTTACGAACTACTATAAAACTATATAGATATAGAACTGCTGTAAACTATAAATTATAAAAACACTAGCTGGCATAAAAATACAATTGTATTGTAACAGTAATTCTGGTGTTAAAAAGAATTTAAAAATATTGTTACAATATTAAACTGATATAGATATAGAACTATTACAAATTATATAAACTATTATAAAACTACGAACCATAAAAAATACTATATAAAACAACCATAAAAATACAACTATATTGTAATGGTGATTCTGCTAAAAGGAATTTAGAAATATTGTTACAATATTAAACTGATATCGATGTAGTACTATTACAAATTATATAAACTATTATAAAATTACTAACTATAAATAATACTACATAAAACAACTATAAAAATACAACTGTAGTGCAATGGTAATTCTCGTGTTAAAATGAATTTAAAGATACTGTTACAACATTAAACTGATATTAATATAATATTAATGTAAATATTAAATTGCAAAAATTGCCAGTATCGTTTCGTTACATCGCTACAGAGCAATTATCTGAGCATTATAATACACCACGCGAGACTTTCCAGCGAATTGAATAAAATAAACAAACGCGACGTTTGCTGGCAGCCCGATGTTACTTTTAATTTCGCTTTTCTCGGATGTCATCGCGACTAACACACGCCTACGCCTAGGATTGCGTAGCTAAACGAGGAATTAGAGGATCGACGAAAATCCCGGCGCGGCCGTTCCCGACGTTGCGGAATCGAGCCTCCGAGCCAGGTTTACGATACTGTTATGGCTCGCTGCGATTAAGAAGAGCCGGCAGATGGAAAACGGAAGCGTCTCGTTCGAGCCCGTGGCCTTAAGCCCCACTCGTTCGCGCCGCAAACTGCTTCGCAGCCAGAGGTGAAAATCCGATGAACGAGAAACGTTCGTTACCCGCATTCGTTTTCTCTTCTTTCCTACTCTCTCGAAAAACAGTAATAACCGAATCACGTCTCACTTTTGACATTAACGCTGTTCTCCCGCTCGCAATATCGGAATATTTTCTCTTCTCGAACGAGACTCCCAAGGAATTCGATTCGATTGAAACGAACTATTCAAGCCCGTCAACTACGTCGAACCTTTCGCTCGTTTTTAATGGAATTAGTATAAATTTGATTAAGCGACAAGATATCGGTGCATCGAGGGGGAAGGGGAGAAGAGATTGGGAATAAATTGCGGACGTTCAATTGATTTAATAATTGCGAGTAAAAATAATGAAAATTAAATAGAACGCTTTGTGCATGATTTACATACCACGTGTTAAACTTCTCAGTAACTTAGAAACATCCACAGTCTAATTGTAAAATGTAAGAGAGATACGAATAAGGATATTTGCAAAACGACCGATGAAACTGATCGATTTTTAAACCAAGGGCTTTCCACGTAGGGCTTTTACGTTTCTTCAATCTCGTTCGAACCACATTTTCTAACAATAAAGGTTACTCCTTCGCGAGGTTACTTCGCCCCAATTTCACACTTTCACGTTGGAAAAATCAATAACATCTTAAATCTATAGCTCCTGCAGCCCACTTCATTTCGACTCGGCCCATCGTAAAAACGGATTGACGTCGGGTGACACAGAAACCGGGCCACCTGCGCGCAACTTTTTCCTATAACCTGGTTTACATTTCGAAAGGGGAACCAACGTCGAAAGAGAAAACGATCGACGAGCGTGCGTGCACGATTTTCGCTGCCGATATATAAAATTCGTGAGCGTATCCCGATTCATGATACATCAGACGCAACCAGATACATTAGGCAGCGGATTTACGAATTTCGCGACTCGCGATCGCGTTAGTCACGATACACGCATTAATCAACGTTTAATTTATCCAATTACGTCGATCTGATTTCAATTAAAGTCGCAATCGAATCGCCGGCCGGAATTACTTTACCGATTGAGCGTTGAATTTATAACCAGCGCGCCGCGTCGCTAAATATTAGTATGCACGAACGGTCCTAATCAAAATAGTGCCACCGTGCCGCTTTGATTATTCCGTTCAACCCCCGCGGTTTGTAAAAGTAATATTTCCGCGCCACGTGATGACTATTAGCCTATTCATTCGCCAGTTTGACACGGAAAGAGCCACTGATTTTCAGTGAGAGTCTCTCGATTTTTCGAATTCTCGATTTTTATAATTTTCAAGATGAATCGACAATTAGTTTCCGAATTTTGAGCTTTAAATGTTTGTGTTTAAATCCGTCGTTAAACACCATTTATTTGCACTGTCTGACCAGCACGAAACTTTGTTCGAATTTTCATTTAATTGACAGAAGTTAGTCGACAGAAATTTAAAAATGTTTGAAAATTTAACACGTCCCAGAATATTTCGAGGCTACATCGAAGAGTAGAACAAATCTCGAATTATATTTAGAAGCGGAATCTTAATTTAATTTAACATCTTAATTTTCGATAATATTTATCTGACAACTTCTTTGTCGTTGAAAGAAAAATCGAAATAAAGTAAATTTCTGCTTTTTTCCCGTGTATTTCATTACTCTTGTAATAACAAACGTGGACAATAAATTATTGAGTTTTCCAAGAAAAAAAAAAAAAAAAATATTAAATTCTGTGATTGTTGAGTATCTTTCTATTTTTCTACGATGCCCTCGTTTCCTAATTTTCTTCTTCTCAAGTTGAAAACTCAATACTTGCTACGACTTTTAAAATTTCGTTTCTACGAAACTATTTTGGATATTTTCGATCACTCTTGCGAGAAGAGACAGCTAAATTAAAAGCCGATTTCAAATGTAATAAAACGTTCGATGAACTGTTCGCCAAATGCATATCATAAGTAGAGAAGAAATGTTGATAAAAATAACATCGGTCATAGATTATTCACTGCTTGGCTCATTATGCCACTTGACTGACAGAACAGTAACGAGCTTCAATTTCAGCAGAGAATTACGTCACCTTTTATAGATAAACTTCCAAATATCGTCTTGTTATGTTTTGTCTCGTCATGTCTTATCATTAGCGAGCTGGAGAATCGTGATTAATTTGACGTGATTTGTAGACTGACATCTCAAACACTGCCGCAAAATTTGTATCTAAAAGCGAATTGTTCGCCATAATTGGAATTACTTCATAAAACTGTGACATTTAACAAAAAAATAATTTCAAGACGTGAAACTGATAGTTACAATTCATGAAAATTATCAGTATCTAACTATATTAGAAATTTATCAAAACTTTTGGAGAGTGGTTAAATTATTTATATCTCAAACTTCCCGTGGCAAATTTAATTCTCGAAACTCGGTAGTTGTCACTCTTTCAAGATCGGCAACATATTCGTGAAACTGATGAATATTAGTGAAAATCGATTTTATGATTACCGTTGAATTAATTAAGATTTATACGACCAGACTGTCAAATTACGATATTCGATTTCAAATGGTCCTTCAAAAATACACCTGCGATGGTGAGCTACTGACCCAGAATTTATTTCAATTCCTCCAATTTTGCCAATGTAGGTCATCGCTGTCGATTTATTTTCAAATGCACGTACGATAACGGAATTGAATTGAAATACCCATGAATTATTTAATCCGGACGAATAAATAAAAATAAATAGCATTAAAAAAATGATGAAAATATCACATACTTTTGTGTTTAGCAACAAACGGTCATTCTACATTTTTCAATCGCATAAAATAATAATATAAAAATAGTTTCACGTAACAATTATATGATATAATATAATTCGGTGGTTCCTTTTTTTTTATTTTCTCTTCGTTTGACGATATGTCTTTCGTTGAAATCTCGCCTCGAGCGCAAAACGGTGCCGGCAATTCCGCGAATTTTGCACCGGATAACACGATTTCCAGTTTATCACGTCGCGAGGCAGGTTCATCTTCGGAGAATGATGACCGTCCGGATACCGTTAACGGACCGTGTATTCCATTAGTCGCACGGACAATTTCGGCGAACGAAGACAAAACCTATTCAATGCCGAGACATTAGCATTTTAGGAGTGAAATGAGTTTTGCTCCGTTCACGGCCGACAGTTCCTAACGACGCAACAGAGTGAATTTTGAAGTACAAAGGACGAAAGTGAAAAACACAAAGAGAGCAGAGAGTACGAGACGAGGTACAGAGTACAAAATGACAAATACGAAAAAAAAAAAGAAACACGAAAGAATTCGACGGTAAAAAAAAACCTCCAAATACGAATTTGTCCAAGAATGTTCTCTCGTAAATTTGTAAAATCAATTGACTGCGGTGCTCAAAATCTTGAAGTTACATTTCAGTACTACATTTCGGTAATAAATATTAGATTACACCTAAAACAGTCGATTCTGTAAATATTTAAAATCATTTGTAATTCAGTGATTGATGTTAATTACTCGTTAAGCTGGCCAAATTCAAAATTATCTGCCACCATTAAAATTAGATTAAGTACCAAAATACCGCAAAACGACCGTCGAGTTCGAATAATAATATTCTCTTCGCAATATTTGAGGTAACAATCGAGTCAAGACTTCATTTTTCATTTTCAAGATCGCACCGAATCTGTCGAAATTTGATCGATATTACTTTTGACTAATATAACAGAGTAACAATTTACCAGTAATCATTTTTCAGCGAATGAATTGTTTTTAACGATGAATTCTCTGATCATTAGTAGAGTAGACGAGAGTAGACGAACGCATTGTCGCGAAATATACGCGTAGCCGGGAATTACAAATTGGTAGGATTCTCCGAGTAATGAGCAGATACGTTTCAAACGATTCGTTTGACGGCTGAATATAAATTACGGGAACTGTAACGAGGAAAAGCTTTGATCAAAGTGACCAAAGCCGGCGTCTGTTAATTTGTTGCTCCAGTTTTGAATTCCTGATATCTCGTGTTTTGAACGACAGACCGCGTGACCCTCAGTAACAATGAAAAATTTTATCTAAAATTTTGCTGTTTAAAGAAATCAAGAAAGAGGATTTCTGAGCCTTCCTCTACGAAAAAGATAAAGAATTACGAATAAAATAATATGACCTTAACATTATATATAACATTAATATATAATTATATTATATATTTTTATATTGTATATAATTATAATATATATAATAATATATAATATATATGTATAATTATAATTATTTATTATATATATATAATTGAGTAACGATATGGAAAAGAATATTTTTTAGATTAGGTTATAATATATAATATATATGTATAATTTTATATATATATATATATTATGAATTGAGTAACGATATGGAAAAAAATATTTTTTAGATTAGGTTATATTCTTGGTTATACTATAAATGTATTAAATCAATGTAAAATGTAATACTAAAATATTATGTTACAACACACTTCTGACACTAACGCAGTACAAAATTTTCAAGGAATTACTCGAGTTGAATCAATCAAGTTCAATAATTCGTCACTCTTTGACGAATCTTCACCTCTAAAACGCGGTTCGAAATTAGGTAAGTTGTTTCCAAATTTAAAATAAGGCGACAAATTTTAAATAATTCCCGGAAATAAAAATTTGAAATCTCGCGCCAGGCTGATTATGTTACACGTTACATCGCGTAAATAATGTAAACTGGCGCAGTGCAGCGGTGTTACCCTGAGCGGGGAATCCCTCTCTATCACGTTCGTTGACCGCGCCGTAATTTAAGAAAGGGAGGAATCACCGAATCGCCGGGGCTAAATCTCCTTCTTCCTTGTCTTATCTAACGTTCCCCCTATCTGGAATAAGATTGATACTTAATTCATCGATTTCCAAGGCTGGATTTGCAACAGCTCCGAACCAATCTACTACCGGAGCGAAGAGAAAACGTCCGACCTGAATCACTGTTCTTCGTTCTCGCAGTAAACTACCGATCTCCGATGAACCGACTGGCTACACGTTTTTCTCGGCGTCTAACCTCTTACATTGGCTACTACGTTCATTCGCTAAGTTGCCTTTAATTATCCTCGCCTCTGTTTCTTCGTTAACGTTGTTTCATCCTCTGAAACGTTTTCTCATTTCATCTTCACCGTCTGTTGTCCTGTTTTCGACGAAATCAAGTCCCTTCGTTGAAGAATTAATAGACAGACGGTGCGAGGTATTTGATTTGATTTTACCGATCCGATTTTGTGGAATTAAATTTTTGATATCGAGCGTGTGACATTCTATGGCACGATATTAATTATGGAACGGTTTGAACGGAAAAACGAAACGTAACGAAATTGCTAATTAACTCGCTGATTAACAGGATTATTAAATTGCTAATTGAAGTAATGAATTCTGGTATCCCCTTCGTATCTGCTGATTACAATTTTTATCCGCGTCGTTATTCGAACATTCGATTTCGACAATTAGGTTTATCAAGTGGACTCGATTGTTCATTTTCCACTTAAAGAGATTCAATAACTCTGCGCAGAAGCGAAGAATCCTTGTTTGATCGCCACTCGTTTATTCGCGGTCGCGACGAAGCTGAAGTAAGAAAATTAACAGTAGCAATTTCGTATAACTTTGAAACAAGGTTTGCCGAAAATAAATTCATCGGTTAAAAATGGATAGCCAGAATCTTCAAGATATCGAAATACAATACAAGAAAGTGAGATTTCGATTACAGATTTTCTTCATCACTATTTGTATTTCGATGGTCCTGAAGATCCTGTCTTATCCATTTTTAACTTAATCTCAAAACCACCGACAAATTTAATATAAATACAGTTTTCATTTCGTTCGAGATTTGAGATCTATTATATCTATTACATAACTTTGTATTACATTAACTTGTTATATTTTTATCATATATTTTATTATATAATATTTATATTAATTTATTATACCTATTACGTAACTTTGTATTAACACATCCTTGAAATAAATATTATCGATATTATATCTAATTATCTATATCTATATTATTTATATTATTTTTAACTTAATCTTAAAACCACCGACAAATTTACATAAATACAGTTTTCATTTCGTTCCAGATTTGAGATCTAAAAAAAACTATTATACCTATTACATAACTTTGTATTAACTTGTTATATTTATTTTATTATATATTTTATTATATAATATTTGTATTAATTTATTATACCTATTACGTAACTTTGTATTAACACATCCTTGAAATAAATATTATCTATATTATATCTAATTATCTACATCTATATTATTTATGTCATCTTGAAACAATTATCTATATTTCTTTTTCATTTCGACTGAAACGCTATTTCACTCGTACGACTCAAACGGTAGGTCATCGGTCACCTGATATTAAAAAAATGTTTCCAGTACACAATGACCACCAGGTGAGACACGATAAGAATTACCTGAAACACCCTCTTTCTTATTCTCATATCTTTATCATAACTGTAGAAACCCAGTAGTTGCAAAAATGGCTACTGGGAGGAAACAGTTTCTGTTTCAAGACGGCGGTCTCGAACGTGACAAACAAGGTTCCCCTGATTTGGGGAAAATTTACATAAATCGATGTAAGCTCGTAACGTGAATCGACAAATGGCGTCGGACTATTTACCAGCTTTGGCCGAACGGTTGAATAATTCGTCTGAGCGGGGAAAAAATTACGTTCACGTGGTTGCGTGTCGCGTGCGTTAATCGCTGTGGAAACGAAACGAGCGCGCCGAGAAATCCCCGGGGAATTTGAGAGATCGCGGCTAGGCGGAGCGAGGACCAAACGGAATCCTGGCCTACTCGCGTGAGCGTTCAACCTTGCTCGTTAACTTTCGCTAAACTGTACTTGACCGAATCACCGAGCCGGCGCGCGCGCCGATTCTCCACTCTCGTTCCCCCAAACCCTCCTCGCGGGCAACAGCTCTCCCTTCGTCGGTTCTCCCGCCTTTTCCACGGATTTCACGGGCTCCCGCGTTTTTCCTCGCGCTCGAGAAGAGCCGCGCCCGGCGATCACAGCGACGTTTTCGTCGCGAAAACCAGGACGAGCTGGGAGTAGAGGACAGCTTGGCGAATGAGAGAAATTGAAGCAGGCGATCGGGGGATCGATGTCACGTTGCCATCGTGAAACTAAATAATAAGTGTGCAATTACGTAATTGTTAATTATCGAATGATTTAGCAGAAAGGAGGAAGAAGACAAAGGGGAAAGTTGGCGGATTGTTGAGGAGGTTCATTTGCTCGAAGATGAAGGAATTGTGAAATTAAATGAGCGTATAATTCGAGTGATTCAATAGAAAGGGGGGAGTTGAAGAAGTTAGAGGAAATTCGTTTAATTGTACTGATATGTCATGTAAATATGGTACTTTGTACGATATGCGACATGACACAAACTTCACAATTACGTTGACAATTCACATATTAGTGTTTGAAAGAGGCATGAAACTGCGTGTGTATCTACAAGATATTTATTACAAAGGCTTTTATAAAACTCAAGTCCGTGAAAGATAAAATGAAATTCGCGAGACTCGATATATCCTTGTCTAAACATTCGTTCAATCTCTTTCGTTTCATTCCGAACACTCGATTTCCACGTTCAATCGCCGGATCTCCGCTGCGTATGTATAAAAAGTTCATTTCTCTCTGTAGCGTTTCTAACAATGTCAATTATTTTCCAGAACGGAATCACGAATGAAAAAAAAAAAAAAAAAGAAAAGAAGAAACAGAACACGGAGTGAAAAAAAAAAATGGAAAAACGGAAACACAGTTTCGATAATTGATAGCAGGATATTTTGAATCGCGGGGGCACGTTTCGAAAAATGCAAATTCGCCAATTTGTCAAATGTACCGTATGGGATTTTATAGATCGGCGTGTAGTTGGAAACAGAGTGACAGATGTGCAAATGATTGACGCGCGATCATGTACATTTCATTTAGAGAATCGCACGAATGGAGAACACTTATTCAAAGAACATTTGGATCAAACGCTTGAAACTATCACGCGATTAGTGGATATATGTCAGTCAGTCAACGAGAAATGCTCGTACAATTTGTGCATTGATTCTTTCCGACAGGAATTATATTTTCTAAAAAAATTTCTGAACATCGAGAAAGTAAGTCTCTTTTTAAAGATCTTTTTCTAAAACAGTAAAAGCCCTGCTTTCTCTTTAAAAGAATGGAAAATTAATGTTTCTAGTTGTATCGTAATCGTTATTGTTATTTTTTATTTAAAACCTAGCCGCAATCCAATATAATTATAATTCATTATAACGCACCTGTAGGTGAAATACCTGTATACTTTCATTGACAAAAGCGTGAAATTTTTAGTAGCATACTGAAAATTTAATTGTTCCGCATCTCGAATCTGGTTTTAATTTCCAATTATACTCGCGATCTATCTATCTCTGACACAATATTTCGTTTATGCGTTTGATTTCACCGAGTTAAGACCAACTGACTAATCTAATACTTTGCAAATAAAATCGCTTTCAATGAAAGAAAGTAGTAACAATTATCGTCCCGTTGCTCTAAGTGATTCTAGTCGATGAAAATCCGAGAAGAAACGACGTTTCACTCGCGAGAACTGGGTTGTTCACGTGGACTCGTTTCCACGTAACAACCCATTTTCATTTCTAAAGTAGAGACAAGCGTTTGGATATTTTCGTGAGCCACGAACACGCGAAATTTACACAATTTACCTCTAAGACGTAACATTCTTCGTTCTCAGTTACACGTTACAACAAAGTTACTGGTTACCTCGTTGCAACAAAAGTTTCCACTTTAGCTCTCACTTTACAATGTTGTTTAAGTAACGTAAATCCATTTAAAATTATTTAAAGCGATTAAGCGGTCCTTTCTTATCGACGACGACGTCGTCAAATCGCGTAAATCGCGGGGAAGCTTCTCGCTGGCAAGTAATTCGTCTGCAAATTCATTACGGCGGCGATACAGCTCGTTGAATGGGAAAAGCGGTGAAAGGTGTCGCGAGTTGGAAATGTATGATAACAGCCGCAATTTTCGTGCCGGGAAGAGGGTTTAAACGATTTAAACGCGATAACGTTTTTATTTTCGGAGTAACGGCGCCACGGTTCATTTAGTGCCCTGCGCCAGTGTTTTATTTAATCACCCGTCCCTAAAATTTAATTGTCCCGTTTTAACGACGTGTCCGTATTAATTTCGCACGGTTGCTTGAAATTCTCCACTGCTCGTGTTTCGATTTTACGAGCGTGCGGCCCCCGGCGTGCTTTTGTTTCTACACCTCTCGCGCGCCTATCGACGGGAAATAAATTTGTAAGTACAAATCACCGTGCACACTCGTCGAGAGACTAACGACAACCGTCAATGCAAAAAACCCATTCGTTATTTGCGCTACGTGGCTGATTAGCGAAATATCACGTCACGCAAGATTATCATCGATCTAAGCCATTTTTAATAATTTTGTCGAACGCGTGTGAGAAGTGAGGCAACGATAATGCACGTAGTGGACAAGTACTTCGACATATCGAAATTATTTCAAGAAATTTCAAATGAAATTCTTTGATTCACTTTTCGCAAACACACAAAATGTATACAATGTGTGAGACTGAAACACATGTCTGACGCTGAAGCGCTTGTTTTACTCGACAGGAGGTCCTACTTGAATAAATTCACGACACTTTCCCTTCGAACGCATTTTCTCAAATATATTACATCGTTAATTATTACATTGTACAGGGTGTCTGTAAAGTCTCTTTACAATTTCAAAAATTTATTACAAAGGCAAATGAAACGACAGATAAGTGGAAATTATTACAGAATGAGACGTATATATTTAAGTTTCTTCTGCCTCATTTGATACATCTCTATACGGGCAGCATTAATTGCACGAAAACTGTCAAACGAAACTGTCCACGAAGAAACTGTTTCCCGTCCAAATCGCGTAACACGGCCGAGCGCCGCGGATGCTTAAAATTCGAGTATTATACGGACAAGTTCCCCCCGGCACCAAGTATTACACGCTCGTAAAGTTCGCCCATGCGAAAGTACACGTACGTAGCGTGCATTAGTAACCGTATACATTAAGAACGTCAACGCATCTCTCGCTTCGTGCACAGGCGTGACATCGGTTGCACGTTCGCTGTACGTCCCTGTCGAGCAAAAAGTTACGCGCAGCGGTCCCCTTCCCTGATATCTAGCGAGTAAATATGAATCAGCAGACGCGTAGATAATACGGAGCCAGCCATATTTTTGATAGTAATGAATACGTACCTGCATACCAGGGAGCTGTCTGGTATACAACGCGCTCGAGAGGGCCGAGCCAGGTTTTGTTTTAAATGTTTTCCCCGCTGGAATAACGCCAGCCTCTCTCTCTCTCTCTCTTTCTCTTTTTCTCTGTGTGTGTCGTGCTACATCCCCGGCCACATCCGACTGCCTGTGCCTGCTGCTGCTCCATCGAATCCTCGGAAAAACGACAATGCCCGACCAACCACCCTTTAAACCAACCCCGCCCGCTTCTAAATCGTTCGACTCATTCCCACCGAATTCTCGTCTACCGGCGAGCGCTCGTATTTCCGCGTCGGCGGAATGTGCGCGTTCGCGCGAACGCCCAGAGATTTGCAGCGCTACCCCCGAAAAACTGCGATAGTCGTTTCTGGTTCGCGTTCGCGGGGATAAATCGGCCTGTTAACCAAACTAAAAGTAGAGCGTACACACGGCGCGAAAAACCGCGTTTTTTCGGCTCGATCCTTCCCTGTTAGTTTCCGCTCGGCCTCTCAGCTCCCCGCCGTTACACTCCGCTGAATTAGCAAACGTCGGGATTGTCGAAGATGACCGAGCACCGACCTGAATTCTCTCTCTAGCCAGCCACGTGTTTAGCACGTGCCAGAATTATCGGTGAGCTCCGACCTGGATTCTCCCTCCTTTCTCGGCAAACTATAGATATTTTGTCAAAAATAACGCAGGTACCGATGTATTTATCGAGTCGATTCGCGAGTTCGCGAGCGAAAATAACCGAGTTGACGCCTATATCTATCTCACGTTGTGAAAAAACTCGCGTTCGTCGAATTTGCGAACGTCGAGAATTATCAGAGTCGTCGATCTGAAGTTTTTTAATTTTAAAACTTAAACAAATAAAAGATAAACTTTAAATAAATTTAAAACTTTCCCACGTTTCGGGAGATTTGAAACACACGCAGGTGGCAACGAAATGCGCAGAGTGTTTATCACGTTAATGCCGGGAAATAACGTTCGAGACTTATTTTTCGCGTTGCAAACAATTTTACTTTATCCCATCAATTTGATTTCGCTCTTGCGAAACTCACGAACCAAAATGATACGGGATATGGATAGGATTTCAATTGCAACATTCAGAGCGAGAAACACGAATCGTGAACAAGGTAGAAAGATTCGTTAGTTGATTCATTGATGTATATTTCTGTCGCAAAAAACAAAAAAAATAAAAAAAAAAAAAAAAGAAGAAGAAAGGAAATAAGCCACAAACGAATTTTTTGTAGTACACGAACCTTTATCGTTTTTGACAATTTCAACGAATAAATGGCACATTTCCACAAGTTCGTCCGTCTCTAGATAACAGTAAATTCCAAGAGAAATTCACAAATATTGTCATAAATTTTCTGTAAAACAATTATATTTAGCAAGCATACAAATATCGATTTCTTATAACGAGCCATCAACTTGCGAATTTAATCAATCTGATTACCAAAACCGGTCCGTGTTGTTTGCAAACACTATGCACGCAAACCACAAGCGAAACTGCAGCGGCAGATGAATTAAAAGATAATTCGAGCGGGATTATTTTTCGGCAAAGACCGAAAGGATCGTGAAAAAGCTGCTGACACGAGTCGCATTTCACGTTATCCACGAACCAGCGAGCATCCGTTCGAACGTACGAACGATATTTTACGACGACAAAATGGCACGGTTTGGTCTCCTTTCGGGACCATTGTCAAAAATACGCTCTGTGCGCCGCGCGGACAGAGACGGAGGGAAAATTTTTACGGTCGTTACACGTTTACCCCGGGCGAAAAAAATAAATCAATACGTTAATCTAAATATAACAAAATGGACGTATGAAAGCGAAAACCCGTGTTTTTGTCCGCGCCGGTTTACACCGGGAATGAATTGATGAGAGTTCGAATTGTCGGGCGCCGCGCCGCTGAATGCATTACGGGGGAAAGTTTGCTCAATTGAACGGAACTATTCTTCCCTCCCCTAACAAAAAGCGCATTACGCGACTTGCTTGTTTATAATGCTCGTGAACCACAATCATCTCACTTAGAAGTTGCTGTTTCGAACAAATTTAAATTCGACGGTTCTCCGAACTGAATCCCTATTTGTCGATACTGATCTAGTCGTGTGTCGATGCTGCGTCGTCAATTTTTTACAATAAACAATGCACGATAGAATGAAAATTTGATGATGTGCTTATGGATTGTAAATTCCTGTTTATTTATATACTTCTATCTCTATTATTAGTTTCTATCTCCATATAGAAATCGTTGATGAAATTTCACCCCACGTTGTGAATTTTTGTGACGAAAGAAATACTCTTTGTATTTCCGAAATTAATAAAGTCGAACAAGCATAATTTTTGCCATCAATATCAAACGAAACGTTAAGAGGTTATTGCAACAAAGTTGTGAATAATGTTACACAGTGGATATACCTATCATCAAATTAATCTGTTAATCAGGAAGAACGAATTAACTCTTTCAAGTATACTACTTTGTTTATAGATTACGTTTACAGAGATTGAAATTGACCAGATCAGAATCAATTCATCTCCTTGTAATACAGAAGAAGTCTTCATTAGTTTTTATAATTGTAGAATAAAACTTGAACTAAACCTGACAGATTAACGAATGAAATTTACACCTCCGCTAAAAAATCTTAGGTCATGTTCATTTTTAATATTCGTAGATTATCGTATATATGTACGTATTTTATAATACAATATGATTATAATGATATATAATACAATATTTACAGATATTTGTTCTATAAAATATGTTTTATATTTACTGCATCTAATTACATTGTATTTATTGCAAATACAACAATTTATATTGCACACAATTTATACTTTTATACTGTAAATATTGCGTTTATCGTATACAATTGATAATTTAGACTCGTTGCTCTACTTTTATTATACAGTATTAATATATACAGTATAAATACTATAAAAACAGTATTAATATATACAGTATAAATACTATAAACACAGTATTAATATGTACAGTATAAATACTATAAACACAGTGTTAATACGTACAGTATAAATACTATAAATACAGTATTAATATATACATATAATATTATAAATATAGCATTTATCCTGAGATTTCCAGGCGGTGGTATTTCAATAAATTTTCTTCAAACAGAACCAAGAATCCGTGGAAACTTCTCCGCTGACAAAACAGCGAACGTTGACTATCAACTAGATGCTCAGGGTACTTAGATTCTCGTACCTTTCACACGAAAAAGCAAAGTTGCCGGAGAAACGTAGGAAACTCTCGGAGTAACGGCAGGAAGGATCCGAAGGAGGAATCTCCAAAGCGGATCAACTGCAATGTTTATATTCATTTTAGCATCCATTAGTGATGGCATTAAAACTGAGGATCCGCTCTAACGCAAATTGCTTGCAAATAGTAATCAGGCTTCAGTTGCTGTCTCTACCGCCGCGCGAGATCTTCCGTTCGTCCGAACACCTCTCACCGCGCTTCCCGAAGAAGCGGAAGAACGTTGAACTTGCGGCAGAGAAACCTATTCAAGTGGATTAAAAGGCAAAGAAAATGAAAATCTACAGCGAGTTCTGCCGCCGATTGAAGCAAACCGAATCAACGTGTCAGACGTGTTGATTTATCGCGAATTATTCGTGGATGTACCGTAATTTAATATATGGATGTTAAAGCTGTCGGAGGGAGGAACGTCGGCTGTATTCGAAGCGATCGCTTTAATGGACAGATTATCTCCAGACGTTCTGTTTAATATACATGTAATAAATACTTTTCCAAGTGAATTACTTAGGTTCACGTTTAATGGAAATCTGATTCGAGTAAAAACAACATTAATCGCTCGATTCTCGATAAGTGTCGTTTCTTCGTTCTTTCTCTTTATGTGAATTTGTACTTTCATGGTAAAAATGTTAATTCGTTCCAAAAAATTGTTAATTCGTTTCGAAATAATATTTCGAAAATTATTATTTCGGTAAAGATAGAAAGGTAGAAATTAACAAAATCCCATGTTTCATTGTAATCCGAGCTTTGAAAATTAAATACGACAAAATACTACGCGCAGGGTAAATTTCAAAACATTTTGAAAATTGTAAATTCTACATGTTTTATTTTCAGTGAAAATTTTCGTTGGTAAACTGAGCCGTTGGCAACGCAGGACTTCACCTTTGAATACCTTTCTCGTGAATTTTTAGTTCCATTCGAAAAAAGTTTCAAGCACTTGACCTAACAAATATTTATACTATGTAGCAGAGACACAGATAAATACCGTAGACCTTTTTCAGACTTTTCAAAAACCTAGAACGGTAAAAAAAGGAAAGTTTGACTCGCGGTTAGATAAATGACCCAGTTTGTCTACGTGGTGTGAAAAAATACGTTTATCTACCAGGAATTTAAATCCCTTTAAATTCAGCGATCACATTAAAAAAAAAAAAAATACACAGCATTATAAAAAAAATGCCATTTTTTTTGTAGATCATTAAATAATCTTTTTATAGAATTGTCTCCTCAATTCTTTTCTTTTACAAGTGATCACAGTGGATAAAAAGTGGCTAATTGTAACTTTTATGATAGAAAATGTAGTCTCATCTATCTAATCGATCCTCCTGATAAAATTATGAATATACTGCATTTTATTAATAAAATCTGAATATCCAAATATGTGTATGACATACAAAAATATATGAAATATCCAAAGTATAATATCCATTGCAATACAAAATGGATAATACAAATATCTACTTCGCGAAAATCTGTTTTTTAACAATTCAATAATTCTTTTAAATATCAACTATAAAATGTACTCATCTCGTAGCCTCAAAACAATAACAAAAAAAAAAAAAATGGAAAGAAACTTTCTATAGATAAATCAGCTATATTGTTGTAAAAGCAAAGGCTTCACCCCAAACGTTGTAATTTCTACCTTCAGCCTGAAACAATATTTTTTACAACAACAAAACGCGACGAGTAACGAACGCGTCAAACACGAACGCGTCAAACGCGAGCGCTTTATCAATCGGAGCAATTATTTAAACGAGCGTTTACACGTAAACTCAGAAATCAACGCGTGTATCGAACTGACGCGGCTCATTAATTAAACGCAATGCGTCGCTGATTTCTAATTAAGCGAATCAGTTAATTATCGCTTAACACATTCGCTTCATTTCGAACAATCAATTGCGCTCGGATTCAATGTTCCCCGTGCCCATGAAACCGAAAGGACTCTACATTGTTTGACGAAAACTACTTGCCCTTTGTGCGTAATTTTGAAAAGAAAGATATGAAAATTGCCTGTAGCAACTCGATGAAGAGCGATGGTGATGAAACAAAGTTTGCAAAGATTTTTATAAAGATCGTTAATCGTGTGCAATCGCAGTCATTGCTAAATTATTCACTGATACGTTACAACATTCGAAATAAAATAAAAATCAAAAATCATTTGATTTAAAAAGCTATTGTCTCAAAAAAACTCTGCACGGACCTTCAAATTCTGCACAACGCAGATTCCTATAAAACAAGAAGCACTATTTTTAATTTAATTTTTAAATTTTAAACAAGTGCCAAAAATGTCAATTATCAAAAGGTTAAGTTTCAGAAAATACGTCTTGATATATGTCTTTCAGTTCATTGTACGAGCCACGTGAAATAAAACATAAATACTAAGCCGAATTACGGTTTCCTCGGACTACGGAGTTAAAGTGTTAATTGCGAGTTAATAACTCCTGGTCGTAACATCAAGCGAAGCCTGCTCCCATAGATAATGATCAAAGTATAATAAAGGCAAGCGAGGGGTAGAGGGGATAGCAGCTCGTCCGATCCGTGGTTGCAGTTCACAAAGGATAATACAAGCGATGAACGCTAACGAAAAGCCCGAAACGGTACACTTTCGACCGCGTGGAAACCGCGAGAGTAAACCGAACTGTCGTGGAAGACAAACTGGGATAAGACGAGAGAGAGAGAGAGAGAGAGAGAGGGGGTCGAATATAAGGGTGGTCGACGAGGACTCGACGGTAGAACAAGGGTGGACCAGGAGGAACCAGAAGGAAGAAGGGACCCCGATTGCTATCTCGCGCACGGTTTGGAGATAAGACGAGCGTTTTTCACGGTTCGTCGCATCTCAACAAACTCGGAGGGAGGTGGCTGAGAGAGGGGGGAGGAAAGGATATTTTCCTTAACATCTCCATCACTTCGCCGAGCTTTTTCCTTTTCCTTTTTTCGTTTTACTCGGCTCCCGGAGCCGGTGAAATAACACCGGCCGCCGGAATTGCGTGGAAAAAGTGCTCATTTGCAGATCCCGCGCGCCTCTCCGCACCAGGAACCGGCTCCGCTGGATGATATCATCCCTCCTCCGCTTTGTATGGATATCGTTAAACTTTCCGTCGTACCGAAATGCAAAGACCGCTCTCGCTCCCCGTGAACCGGAATCACCGACCGAGGAGCCCCTTAATAAGAGGTCACCCGTTCCTCTTTCGTTGATTTCACTGGCCCTCATCGCAATGAGCCTCGTCAGAGTTAGACGTTGCCAGATTCTCGCTCCGAGTAAAGAAATCCCAATTACTTTTAACTTTCTCTTGTTGTCGTATCCGCTTATCTCCTTGCACGCGTGAGCTCGAATTGCTCGTGAGTGTTGATGATTTGTAGAGGATTTGGTCGGAGAGGGAACGATATTAGAAAGGATATTGAATTTCTTTCGTACGAACGCGGGAATCAAAATTAAATACCGAATCCGATAAGAAGAACTGGAAAATAGAGATACGCGCCAAAATTGTTACGAAATTGTATTTTGTACGTTAATATATATTTTATTGTACGTTAATATATATTATATTAATATATATATTTTTTAACAATGATGGTTGTTACTTGATTCAGTTCCACATGCTGTTAAATTGTGTCTCTCAAATGCTGGTAGCATTTGTTGGCCTTTCGTTAAATGGAGAATCACTAAATCGATTAAAAAGTTATTCGGTATTTTATTTATATCAACGATATCTTTGAATCTCTTTGCTTGATACTTTTCATCGCGACTTCCATTCAGACGTCTCCGCAGATTTTTCGACTTATTTGAATTTCATTTCGTTGCACGCGCGAGCAGAATCACAGTCGATCTCGAATTAGCCAGAGAAAGATTTTTTTAATATCTCCGTGGATCTCTTGGCGTTCATCCGATTTCACAATTTGCAATTGTAAATGAACGCGATTAAATTTCCTCTGGCGAGTTTTCTCGCGAATTAATTGCATATGAGAAATTATCTCTGTGATTCGCGACAATCACAGCCGAGGTACAAAAACGCGATAAAAACTTTTACCCCGAACGTGAAAACTGTGAAATGTTGCGCGAATTTTGTGTAAGACTGTATCGAATGGAAAAGAGAAAAAAGATGAGTCTGCGGACAGGCTGATGACAAAATTTTCGTTATCTAATCGGGACGATCTTGATAAGGAATAGTAAATTCATTATGTTATGTTGAGTTGGTCAAAAAATAATTGCATCTTTTCTAATGTAATGGAGATGGACATATGTGTATCATATCTTAAAATGTAACTAACCTCGTCTCTAATCGCAAATTCAGTCTGTAATCTGAGAAAACTGATTGTTCAAGCTTGTGTCAGAAAAAGAAGATCGCTGGCGTCAAAATTTCAAAATGGAAAATCAAAAATGAATACTTTCGTCATGCATATTTTCCTGTACTATCTCCGAAAAGAGAGAGAAAAAAACGCTGTGCAAGCTCTGATGAGGATATCAAATCGAAGATAAGAAATTCTTAACGCGAAATCGTGAAAAATTCACCTCTTATTTACACACAAAAGACGCAGCCACTTTTTGGCCTAACCAAAGTTGATTCACAAACGGTATAAAGCATTAAAGTAGAAACCAATCAAAACAAAAATTCAAGAAGTATATTGCGATTAATAAGTTAGATATGTGATTATACTAGTTGTCATTTATGCAAATCGAAATAACCGAAATATCGAGTTAATTAGTTAAACACTAACTAAGAAAGTTAACTGATCTAAGTAAGAAAGTTAATTCTATCGTGTAACAACACTGTCGAACTATATTCAAGCGTAAAATCGAAAACAACACTACGACAGAATCTCGAGTAACTTGGAATCTCCTTCCATTCACGTGCACTGTCCCATCCCACGCGTTAATGGAACGTTCACGAACGAGAAATTTATTTCACCTTTCCGATTTCGACACGCTCCGTGAAACTTCAAGCACGATTTATCGACATTCTAATTCACTCACGATTGCGAGAACTTCAGCCGGGGGGCAAAGGTGAAGCATCGAAGGACGAGTCTGCCTGCAGTTTGATATTTCTTCAAGGCCGTTACAAAGCGCTCCCACAAAGACAAATGAACCGGAATCCCTCTGATTTTACACGACCATGGGACTTTAACGAGAGGATTCTCTTCGATGCTCCAACATCCCTGTTCGTCGTTCACGAATATCCTCTCCCGTCGCGTATAATTCTCGCAATTGCTGCGATTAAGTCGAATTAACCAATTACGCTGCCATTCCTGTACCCCGGATCGGGAATCCAGTTTTCCAACAGAATCGAATTTCTTTTCTCTCCGATACTACGATGTCCCACCATTTCTATTTATTTGTAAATTGATACAATGCAAAAAAAAATATATATATATATACTTGGAATATTATTTATATATTTTTCTATTTGCACGATTAGAACTCGAACTGATTTAATGCACGTGAGAGTTCCAATTTTTCTCGTAATATTAATCATGACTTTGTCAAACTGTATTTAACGTAATTTTATCAAGATAGAGAGCTCAGGGTAAGATGAATTTCAGTTTTCCCATGATTATTTAATACAATTTAATATAATATATTTTAATATATTTAATATAATTACACGTTTATATAATAACAACTACTTATTGTTAATTATGATAAACTATTCACAGTTTCTAAACTCGATACAACAATATAATTTTATCTGGCTGCTTTCATTATCCCTGATAATGTTGGTATAATGTTGTACTGTACAAAATCTTACGGTATACTGTCGAAAATGGAAATTATTGAAACAATAGAAGTACAATCTCAGACGAGGCGAAAAGATTGTTCAACAAAGAACATTCAATCCGGGAGCTTTTCTTTCGATATAAAAAGCTATAAAATTGCAAAATTTTTTAGAACGACCGGATACGCTTCAAGTTTCTTTCATAGTATGGACCGCAATCCCCGGTTTTACCTAAGTATTAAAACGATATCAAGCGATATTAAATTTAATATTACGAAAAGAATTTTCTCCTTAAATATGAAATTCAGTACATGAATCGCTTAATGGAACAACGAAATACGGGACAATAATTTATAGAGTCGTCCTCGTACATGTACCTAATCTGATAAACGTTCTTTAATATTAATGCAGAATATTAATTGCGATAATGATGGCATTAAATGTATGTTAAAGCGAGGGCGGCATGCATGATTTAACGTGATCAAATTTCCTCGTGCTTTCGTAACAATATCGAATAATTATATTCAAAATTATCTAATATAAGCATTTGACCCGACTGAAGAGCATTTAAATCGAATTATTTAAAATTAACGTCGAATAAATCAATGAATTAACATTTTGCAAATGTGCGACAGCGAGTCCTGTTGTGCCAAGCAATTTTTTCTAAATTGTAAATAACGTAATACCTATCAACACCGACAAATAATACAACGATACAAAATAATGCAATAGAATGCAATAGAATGATACGAGCTTATATTTGTTTCATCATAATGAATCACAGATACGTAAATCTCTCTCCAAAAACTGTCTCTTTAGTTTTAAGAATCGAGAACAAATACACGAAATTCTTTTCCATAGCCACAATATTAAAAAAAAAAGAAAAAAAAAAAAAAAACACAGAATCCGATAGTGTAAATGAATTGAAAGTAATTAGCAAGTGAAGCACAGTGTTAGCTCTCAATGGGATCGACAATATACTTGCTGCCTGTATTTCTCGTCATATTAGATACTAAAGGGACGTTCATTACCACATTACATTCAACGTCAAATCGCCCCAAACGTAGATTCAACCTTATTAATGCCATTCCGGGCACAAAATAACGTTAACATAATGGTCGAAGCGTGTAACGAGCGTGGACGATCCCGTGCATCGTCTAATAAGCCGGCGATTAAAGCGAAAATCCACGTGACGGTAAACGCCAACGTTAAAATCCATTCACTGTCCCGCGGTACGTTTAATAAAGGCGCACCGGGGCAAGCAGTTTTGAAACCTGGTAATTATAAATATATTATGTCGAAGGGCACTGCGGAGGACAGGTATACACTGAGCCGTGTATCGCGCGAAGTTGCACGTTTTCATCGCTCGTTGAATCGTAGCTCGCGCGCGGAACGGATAAACGAGAATCGATAAGAAACAGAGGCGAACAGACGTCGCTCAAAACAGTGATTCAAAGGGGTGAATCCCTTCGCCAGCCGTTTTCCTCCCGTTGAAAACGATCGGATTTTCGGAGGAGGACGTAATTACGTCGGGATGAGCTAGAGAGAGAGATTATCAGTGGAACAGTGAACGCAGACGAGAGCGTGTCGATTGTGCTGAGAATTAACCCAGTTAGGAAATAACTAACCCAGTCAATTCAATCCGGGGCTTGAGGAAATTTTCATGTTCAGCCGAGACTCAACCACTTTGCCTACTTAACTTTCCAGAGAATGAATTACCATAAGTTCGTTCAACGAGTCGAGGCGCCAGCTGTAAATCTGTGCACTTGGCGACATTTTAATGAAGAAGAATAGAGAATTGAGACGTAGTTTTAGTTCTTATACATTGTACGAACCGACAAATCCTTGACATAAACGAATAATTGATGTTTGACGATAAGTATCAGAAAATAGTTAAACCTCTTTCCTCTCCATATATGGATGTTTGCACGTTATTATTATATGTATGGATGTGGCATCACTGATATCTGATGCTAATAACAGCACTATTTAGTCGATGGTGAAATTATATAAATTGTTTAGAGTTTTAAAAAATAGCACAGACTTAAGCTAATTTACAACTTGGGCTAAGAAACAAAATGAAGAACTGCAGAGTATAAATTTGATGACGATCAAGGAGAAAGTACAATAAATAGCTTTTTTTAGATTAAGTTTGTGCTAAATCTTTACATTTAATTAAATATTTAATTGTATCAGCTACCGACGATTTCGATTGCAAGAATCTTCCAATCTCGCGTGATAAAACTATCGGTTTTGTATTTAGCAAGTAGCTTTCTTAAATATATTCCAACCAAGACAAATATTGAAAATCGATGGAAATATTTCGAGACAAGTAATTGACAGTTCTCGGTTAAAAAATTTTTACTCGAGTTTGTATTATTCGAGATGACGTAACTTGATTACTCTGAACGAAGCTTAAAAGTCGATATTTCGAGACAAATAACTGACAGTTCGAATTTATTTATCCGCTTCTTAAACAACCTTAAAGCTAATCCAAGATTCTTGATATCATATTATCCAAGTTACACGTAACTCGATTAATCTGAACGAAGCTTAAAACGCAAACTTAAATTAGACTTAAATAATCTACGATTGAAATATTCATTCCAAGCCACGAACGTCGCGCTTCAGATTTTTTCGAGAGTTATTATTGTCACTACCAAAATCGTGATAACAATCAAACTGTCTCCGAAAATGGTCGAGAGTGATACGAGTCAACGCTGACGTCGACCACGAAAATTTTCCACGCAGTAACAAGTATTTCGGCGTTGATCGGCGCGATGTCGCCTGCGAGTGACGTTGTTCGCGTTGTCTAAGCACTTCAACGATCCTTCGAAATTCTTTCTCCTAACGGAACTTCCAGCCGCGAACGTTCGTCGAAAACAAAAACCCGAAATGGGAGATACCGTACGACGTACCGTATAACCGTTCATCATCTATTTGTCTGCGGGAAAATCTGAAATAATCGAGAGGAGCGCAGGCAGGTTTCAACTTAAGGTAGGAAGGTCGAAAATATAGGGAACTCAAGCGATGGCTGCACGCGTTGCACGCCAAAGTCGTACCGAAGACGAAAACGGTCTCTTTGAATCTAAAATGCGGGGGGTAACTGGTAAAGGTACGTGACACTTTGTACAATATGTATCGAATGGTTTCGTTCTCCCTGCGGAGAATACGGAAGTGGCGAACGCGATATTCAGCACACGATCTCCTTCATAGTCGCGATCTCCCGAGACACGGCCGCATTAAACTTACATAATTTGCTTGCGTGATGTTTTCCAGAATTCACTGTCAAATCAAACACGAGGGCGCCGCGTACATGAAAATGCCCGCCGACGTGGTGAGGAAAGTGGTGGTCTCCACCGTGGAAACACATCGAGGGTGAGTCGACGAAATTTTTACGTTGCACTTGTAAAACGAAATTGCTTTTATGGTTTGGTTTTGTAATTGTTTTAGAACAACTGTTAGGCTCTTAAGAATGTTTTTTACAATTGTATTATTTTTTAGAATAACTGTGAGGCCATAAAAATAAAAAAATGATGATTTAATGGTTTTTATACGAACGGTATTTAATCCATTTGCTTTCTTCGAATGTGTCTTTACAAACATCTATATCTATATTGAATCAAGAAATAAAAAATACTACTATATTCTTAAGAATAATTAAGAAAAGTTCTACTATATTCTCAAGAATAATAGAGTAACATTCTATTATGTTGTCAAAGTACCTACACTTTATTTAATTATATCCATCTATAATAATAAGAAACACTCTTACGTGTTAAATTTCACCTATTTTAGTTTGTAACTATCGCTCGAAATATAAAACAGGTACTTTTAAAGCCTATAATAACCTACAATAATACAATAAAAACATGTAACACAGGAAAAAAATATAACTGAAAAAAAAAATTCTCGATCTTTTTTAAAATAATTTCTAACTTGCACAAATCGCACTAATTTTTTAATCCCGCGAGACCAGAGCAGAGCGAGCCCACTTTACACGGTACGGTACACGAATTTCAACTGATATTTCTGGACTGGTACTAGCAGATAGGAGAAAGGAGACCCTCGTGAAATTTTAGTGGCCCTATAAAGGCGAATGTTCGTTCCCTCGCAAATCCGTATGCTGTTGCCCCCTCCCCTTCGATTCTTCGGAGCCCGGAGTTATCAGTGAGAGAGGACTCGCACGGTTTCATCTTCTCAGCTACCCATAGTGTCTTTCTTAACGACAATGTGATAGAATCAAAGCGACCTGATCATCCGTTTTATTCCGGGATTCACTTGGTCGAATCACTTCGCAAATTCATCGAGCCGAATGAAATCTATGCCCGCGGCAATCCTCGCTTCTTATCGATTGTTCTTTCTTAAATCAATCTCGGACACCGACTCGCATTTTCTGGTGCGTTCCGCACGATACGAAAATTCCGATAATTTCAACTTGCAACACGGATACTTGAAACGAGAACGATAAATTGCGGTGGAATTTAAATCGAGGGAATATAATTCTGCCGATATGGATTCGCAGGAGATCTCTGTAATTCAGTAATTTGATGACATTCACGGTAAACATAACTGATCGACGTAACTTTGTACATTAATTTTATATATATATATATATATATATATATATATATATATAATGTTAGATACTACAGAACAACTAATTCTGGAAACTTTAAGTTATTGATATGAGTGAGAGTAAGCGTGAAAACAAATGTCGACCGTGAGAGTTTGAAGAGAAAAGAACAAAGCGGTTACAGAGAAATTTATAGAGAGCGTTATTAGTGCAAAATTTAACAATTTGTTTGTAATACATTTATAAAAGGAGACAAATTTATTTTCTATCCACAAAACATTAATACCTGCAAAACTAGAAATCTAACACATGTGAAACTGAATAGTAATAAAGCGAATAATACTCTAAAGAATTTTTTTCCCCTTCATCTAATCAATTGATGATTGAAGAAGAAATTATTAGACGTTAGACAAAACAAAAATTGAAACTTCATCCGATCGTCGCTACGTCGCAGATGTCGGCGAAGAAGAGAAAGAAAAGATGGTTCTCAACGCGTGGACATCTTCGAATAGAAGTGGATAAAGCTGATCCAAGCAGGTGGGGCTTCGCGCGGGGAATCAGAAATCGGCTTAAACCTCGATGCTCGAGCGCGTTTCGATGAAAAGTGCAAAGTGTAGTACGTGCCATGCGAGAGAGGGCACCTAAGGATCCTAAAAGGATCCGAGGATCTTCAGGAATTCCGATACATTTTCGTATATGTCTGTTGAAGCCCCGAGCAGAGTGACAGTTCCCTTAATGTGTCATTCCGCAAAGAAGCTTTTTCTAAACGATCTTACCTGCACGCCCTGGCCATCCAATCAAGATCCAAATTTCACTTTTTCTAATTGTAAAATATTAACATGTTAGACAAAAGTATGACAGACGATAAACTAGCTTTGGATGTTTAAATTATTCAACAGATTCGCGAATTTTTACATTCTTGAGAATGTAATTTGAAAGGTAGAATGTGGATTGATCCTGAAAATATCCTGGATATTTTATATAAATTTTTTTTGTATCACTTTTGTACTAATGGGTATTTTTCTTTACCCGTGAAAAATGAATAAATAAATAAATATAGTTTATATAGTGCTTCTCTTAAAGTAACAGAAAACTAAATATAGAGACACAACGAAAGTAAAGTACCAAACCAAAGTATAGTACCAAAGAGAAATATTGTAGAGGCAGTGTGCAAATACCATTCTCTATTAGTCTAATTAGTCTATGTATAGTATAAAGTTAGGTTAAAGCATGCAATACTAGATGTAAGAGAAAATAATAAGGGAAAACTTGACAACCAACGGGATTAAAACGGAAAACAAAATGTAAAGAATAATGTAAGGCACTGAGGTCTATTTCTAGGCCGAAAGGCTGAAATAAAGATTCATTCATTCATTCATTCATAGTACTTCTCTTCAAAAACTAAAAATTCTAAGAGACAATTGCCCTCGCAGAATAAAATTGGTCATCCAGCCATAGAGCGTTTGAATTAAATTAATTCGTCACCTCCACAATTCACTCTCGCAATGGACGTCAATTATATTAAAACTGTGAAATAAAACAAAAAAAAAAAAGAAAAAAACACGCTATTTGCAATTAAACATTACCCAACTTCCACCATCCACGATCCGAACCGATCCAATTTCGACGTCGTGCAATCGAATCCAACATACAAAAAAAAGAAAAAAAAAAAGAAAAAGAAAAAGAAAACTGAAAAACCTCAGAAATTCAACGCCGTCTGGAAACCAATCTAACAAGCAATCTCCGCCCGTGCAACGAAAGATCCAGTTAAGTTTCGAGACAGCGTATTAATTTCGCGAACGGCGTGCAATCTTCGGTTCTGAATCAAACCGACCCGTCCCACCGGGTCGGTTCTCCGCGAAAGAAATTTTACGAGGCAGCGCGGTCGCGTTAGAGGATTTTGGAACGTGACCCGATTCCTCGGCACCCGGCGTAGTCCTCGGATGCAATCATCGTTTGATGCCCGAGGGACGAGCGAACGAACGAACGAACGAACGAGAAGACATCGAGGAAGAGAGGAGAGGGGAGAGGGAAAGGATTATGGACAGAAGAACGGACGAAGGATCGTAGTCGAGAATGAGATTTAGCCGAAGTCTGGGAGTGCAGGGCAACAATCACGGACGATTGAATCGGCCTCGCGAGAGATATCGATTGGCAGGACCAAACCGATACCATCTTGTTTCGAGAAGCGGCGACCGGAGAAAAAGGAAGAGAGAGAGAGAGAGAGAGAGAGAGAGGGAGAGGGAGCGCAGGCCGGTTGTAATTCGTTGTAATTGGTCCTTTTGCTCCGGTCGGTCAGAGCGGACGTTCTTTGCGATGCTGCTCCGGATTTAAGAGCTCCGTTTGCGAGTTCAGCGATTGGAACCCTGTCCATTGTCACTGTGGCCTCGAGTCTTCCGAATCGGGCCAGATTTAAAGGAATTTCGAACGATTCGGACGGAATTAATTTTATTAGAGGCAGAGATCGTGGCGAGCAATCGTGGGCCGTCATTCGGCGAAATCTTGAACCTAAGTAGGTAAGTTGCATCTTTAGAGAGAATGTTTGTTGATATATTTCTATTGATACAAGATGGATCAGCTCCGACTGGTGAGAAATGAAATTTAGTGTTTTGAGGTATATATATTTTTAATTCTCGTATTCGTCTCGATAGAAATTAATCACGTTCTAATATTTATTTGACGTAGCTTCTTTAAAAGTTATTCACAGGTAAAACTCTATTGATATGAAATCGGACATTATCTGTATCTATAGTATCCTCGTTTAAAAAAAAAAAAAAAGCTCGAATGCTTTACATTACGATTTTCTTGTTTAAAGAAAATATACCAAAGAGATTTGTCTAGAAGGTAAAAGTACTGAAATTTTTGCCTGATTTTTAATACTGTTTCAATTCTGACTCAGTAGTAATTAAATCTATGCGATTCACTATTGCACGAATAAAACGATGAAAACTATTCTTGTTACTTGTCAAATGAGCAAATGTAAAAATACAATGACGAGTTAAGTAAATTCGAAACGAAAAACTTTAAAAGTACAAGGGGAAATAAAACTTTGGCGCGTAGTAACAGGTACGATCTTTGTATTCGGTTTATCTGCCCAATGATTACATGTGTCCTCGACTCACACATGCCCGTGTGTACACCTGGCTTTAGTACAAACCAGGATGCACTATCTTTAGTTACAGCCAAGTCTTGTGCGCTGCGTATAATCCGCCACTAATACGCATTGTAATCTCATATCGCAGCTCCTTTACACAGCGGAAGACGTGCCCGTACACGCATTCTCTCAAATTTACTGCGTTAGATTTGCATGGACATCTATCGAGCACGATAACTTTAAACACTTGCGCTGGCAACCGATTGCGGACCATAACGAGTGACCAAACCGTATACAATAATCCGTCGCTTCCTTTTCAAACTCGCCGGTACGATGTCACTGGATAGAAATTATTGAGACGCAACAAATTTATTATTTGTTCTGCCTATTTTGTTTTACTTGAATATACTTGAAACTGAGAGAATATTACAACTTTTGGACAAAAAATTCTCGACGTACGTCATTCCAGCACAAGAGGTTAAAAACGATAACTCGCGCGGATAGAAAGGAAAAAAAACTTATGCTTTTAATAATAAATGTACATTGACATTTGAAACTTGCTTCAATTGTTGTCTTCAAATCGCCGTTATTTAAAAAAATTACAGCCGGACGAGTTGAAGAATTCCCCGGGACGAGACAAAGGGGAAGAGCGAGAATGGAATTGAAGGCTCGAGGAAAAGAAAGCGGTAGAACGAAAGCAAGAAGGAACTTTCTCATCTGTGTGCTCTGTGTGTATGTGTGTGGCAATGGGCGAGAGAACGCACGAATGTATTTGGAAGTTTACGAACTTAGAGAAGGGTTTTACTTATGTATTAGTTCATCACTGGAACGACTATTGCCGAGACGGATCCAGCTGCGCCCTCTCCTTGCGCCAACCTTTCTTTTCCCTCGCCTCTTTTCTGCCTCTGTTCTTTCAACTATTTACGACGAACATTAAAGCGACGCCAAAAGTTGACGCAAACATCGACGATACCGCACTCACGCGCGTTCGTAGGTATCAAAACGCTATTTGCTTACGTCATAAAATGTGATAATTCATTTAAATTATCCAAGAAGTTATTAATCCAACTTAATGTTGTTTATTACGACATTATGAATACTTGAACTTCTTTGAGCTTCGTCGAACTATACAATCGTATATGCAAAGTTATCCAGATACCAAGTAAATATTATACCAAGTGAAAAATATTTGAAAAATACTTTCGTAACTGTAATATGTATATTAAAACGTCAATCAACTATGACAAAGACAACGTGTTAATAATACGATTACGCAGAATTGATTAAAGTCGTCGCATTGTACGTAAAAGTGAGATTTTTGTCACGACATTGATCGTATGAATTTTTTTATCTGAAGATTCAATAATCTCGGTCCATTTTCCTGAGTAAAAGTTTCAAACAATTCTTCAATAATTAAAAAGGGGATAAGTGTATCGTTTTGATGTATCGTTTCAGTGTATATCAAACAAATTCGCAGCACCGGGTATTACTCGATTCTGAAATCAAATTTGTCTTCCATTATCGTCCCCTTCTGTTTGTCGATACGCCCGCCACGAAATATTTTTAACGCGCGCGAACGCGTTTCAAAGAAACGTTTTATCTTAATCGCGCGAAGCGGTGGACAACAGAGTTGAAATTAAACGTGCTTCACGAAGGCTTTACACGATGAATTATTTCCGGCGAAAAGAAAATCATGCTGGATAATTAAGCACGTGTAATTGCTGTTGAAAACGCACGCACGCGGATTTCAAACGTTCAAAGCGGCTTTGCGCCGCAATTATACAAATAATCGCGCTTTGACGTCGCGGAACGCTCAGACTTGTACAGATACAGTCTTGCAAGATTTACATTTTAAACATTCCATTGGGCATTATTCTCGTTTGTCGCGTTACGAGCTTCTCCAAAACTCTGACTTTAATGTTTCCAGCGAATCTGAATACGTACGCCATCATTCAAAAGCATCAGAAACAAATAATTCTTTGCCAATATTTTGTCTAAATTCGATATATATTTCGTTGTAGAATGAAATGACAAAAATTGAGGCATCATCTACTAACTCTAAAATTTATATCTACCGACTCAAAGAAAAAGAGTTTACTGATAAGCAAACAATATGAGAGTTTCAAAATTTTCGAGCACGATTTTTTAAATGAATTAAAAACGAACTTTGAAATTTCGAAACTCCTCGACACACACAGAAAATTGACACGCCACATTTTACCTCCCTTGAAACCATATCACTTCGGCATTCAACAATTTTTCATTAGACGTATAATTTAAAAGTTGTTTCAGGTGTGCAAGTTACGCGAATCACGTTGTATACTACAAGAGACTGCTTATAATCTCTGTAAATTTGTAGAGAACGATCGATCGACCATGTAAATAGGAAATCATCAAAAACCAACACTGAATATGTTAATAAAAATTTGTATAAAAAGACTTTTCAAAATATCGCTCTTATTAATTAACTTGTCATTTATTCGTACACTCTAATGACAAATCACGTATTCCTGTTAGAATTTTCCGAAGGTGTCTCAATTCTTACGAGTAAGAACGCAAATCCACAAGAATGAGAAAGAAAGGAAAATATCGAGAAAGACATATACGCGGCGTGAGAGAGGTCGCTGCGAGAAAATGAGGGTAGGAATGGTCTGCCATAAAACGAAGAAAGTCTCGGTACACGGAAAGAACATTAGGACATAAAAAAAAAAAAAAAAAAAAAAAAGAAAACAGAAAAAGAAGAAGAAAAAAGAGAAGAGAGAATCCAGTCGCGACCGATGTATTATTAAATTAGTATCTTGACAGTAGCGAGTACTAAATCGCGCTGAAGATCGGCGTTGTTGGACGTATTATTTCGCCAGGTTGCGAGGTCGTTCAGAAATGTCTGTTCTCTTAATTCTCTCTCATTCATCGCTGCGAACCTCTTCGCGAATCCACGCGTGGGCGGCGAGCGTTTAAAAATGTAATAATCCCGCGCGAGGCTTCATTAAATATTTGAAGATGAACCTAAGAGCCACGAGCTACTACCCTCTCACGATTTCCTAGGATGTTCGTTGAGACCGTCGGTTGTATAGCCGCGTGCACGAAATGGCATTCGCTATGCGTTTAACAGCAACGTGACCCGACTTCGCCGCGTTAACGCGTTGCAAGCAATCCAATGCATTATATCGCTGCTCGCTCATGCCCCGAACAGTCTCTCGCCACTGTCTTTCTCTGTGTCTCGATCATTTTTCACAACCCCATACACACATACACACTGACCGAAATCAAGTCAGCGTTTCGATACTCAAATTTTATCGGAATTTTATTTTGTCAGCAGAACTCGGACTTACTTAAGGGGGTATTCTGATAATCCGGCTTAAAAAGTCAATTTTTTTTTTACATTTTCTGAAAGTATATGCTTTCGAAAATGTCTATGTAAAAGGATTTGTTTGAATTCGTAAAATTAGCAAAGTTATAGATGTTTAGAAACAGTGTACTGCTCGCAACGTAAGTATGAATATTTTTGTAAACTTCAAATGTGTTTTTCTCAAAAAATATTTTATTTTATATTATTATTTGTTTTTATATTATTATTATTTTATAATATTCTATTTTTTGTACTGCTCGATTGATGGTAAGTATGAATATTTTTGTACAATGGGTAACAAGAACTTCAAATGTATTTTCCTCAAATCCATATTTTTTAAACTGGCTGATGGGATATCTTATGTTTTAGTTGACCAATTGACTTGAAATTTGAAGATCTTCACCGGATGTACCTTTATGTATATGATAGCTATATTTATACTAATTAAGATGCATTTTGGTTTTCTAATTTCAAATAACCAGGTGGACCAGAATCACGTCAGCCATTCGAACTCGTTTTTAAAAAACATGCTTTACCTAAGGCTACATAATTTCCACAACTTTCATTAATTTCGTTAAAAAAAAAATTGTAAATACTTCTTAGGTATGAATAAATCTGTGTGCGAAAAACTGCATACCAAAATGTACCATGGTTTCCTTAGAAAAAAAATCCCAAAAAAGTCGATTTTTTCAAGCCGGATTACCAGAACACTCCCTTAACCAATCAAAGGTCAAGTCGTTCCTTGAAACTGAATCTATCAAGCTCGGATTCGTTTCTAGAATCGAAGGTTATGTAAACGTAGGAAAGTAATCCAACGACACGCAGCCCGGAAAGTTTTTACCTCGTTTCAACACGTTCACCGCGCGAAGAAGGGACTGGAAGTTTACAGTAGTATTTCCGTCTGCTGGTTGAATCTGCATATTTCCCGGATGAAATTCTCGAATGTCGTTAGGACGCGGGGCAGGGATTCGCGATCGAAGTTTCGCGGCGAAAGGAACGCGGTGAGGGGGCAGCGTGGAGAAAGGTAGAGTAGGAAACGCTGTTAGTCGGTGTTGCTCGCACGAGAAAACGTAATTTCAGCTATTAACCGCGAAACAAGGTTGTTCCTCTCGACTGTCTAACCAGCCGCGGATACAGAGCCTGTGTAAAGACAGAAAGAAGTTCGCGGCGAGTTTTACACGCTTCGTTATGATTTCGACTCGGAGGGACCGGAGCAGCCGTGAGAGGCTCGCTGTATTTTCCTAGGACTTCGCGTCCCTTTCATTCCCTGTTTTTACCGCATAAACCAGCGAGATTCAACGGAATGAAAAGACACGCTATTCCAAACCGTCTCATATTTTCAATATTTTCCTTCGCCTCGTCGGTAAATAAACATTTCAATTCCGACCGGTGCTGAATTTCATCCCCCGTACAAACTGTACGTAATTGTTCCACGTCGTGCTCTGTTGCAGTTAACCGAGCTCGAGAGAAGTATCTTCCCTTGGAAAAACGTGACTTGCCTGGTTGCCGACGTAATAACATTGCATCTTCACACAATAATTTCGATTTTTTTTTTTTTTTTCTACAATATTTGCTACACGCGGTCTGGAAAAAAGCATCGCCAAATTTTCGAAACGAAATTCCGCATTTTTCAGCGTAGCTCTCGCGCGGAAACCCCCTTCATTTATTCGTAAGGCGGTCACGTTTTACTTTAACCGGCTACCAGCCACGATAAATCAACTAAGCGTTCCCGTGTACATATATTTCGATGTTTACGACTCCGCGCTATCCACTCGAGATAGAACCGAGTGGTTCGAACTCCAGTGGAGTCGCGAGTAAGTTCGAACTTCTGGCTATTGGGTTCTTTCTATTGGAACTTTTGCCTACATACCTAAGCTTGGAATGAGCACACCTGCGCAGTTTCGAGAACGTGCTCGCAAACAGCTGGACGTTTATAAAATTCGAGATATATTCATATATATACATTTGTTGCTTGTGTATTGTGTATTGTATATTGATCTGTTGCATGTTGTATATCCTGAAGCCTCGTTTCCTCGAGCATCCTGATACCGTAAACACAAATGCCAACTGTACAATAGTGTCTACTATCGAAAACACCATACTGTATAATATGCGTCCAATTCAAAAATAAGTCAAATCTGATTGACTATAGCAAACTTCCGATTTTTCTATTAGCAAAAAATGGCAAAAACTATTGTTTGAAAGATTCTTTACTCGCTCTTCAAGACTCTTCAGAAATCTTCGATGACGCTTCAAGTCATTCATCGGTACAATCGTCCGATTTGGCCTAACTCTCAACTAAACTACGGGTTCTTAACCTATTTGAACGTACATATATGTCGCATCAAGTTATCCTAAGCAATTAGGAATAATATGTCAAATTTGATTGGCTACAGCAAGTTTCCGATTTTCCTACAAAAAAAGGCAAAAATTACTATTTAAAAGTTATTCTTAACTCGTTATTTAGGACTTCAGATGACTCTCCAAGTCACTGATACAATCGGACTCTCAACGAAACTACGGTTTCTTAACCTACTTTAACGCGACTGCGTCACACATCAAGTTATAACACAGATAACTGTGTGAATTATTACCGAGTCGTGCTTCGCTCCTCAACATTCGTGTATTCGTGTATTCATTTATTACTTTCCTCGCTACGAATACCGTGCGAAAGGAATGTAATCGCCGAAAATTCTGTTTACTCCTTTCATCTTCTCCTTGTTTTCTTCACCATGCAGTTCTCGAGGATTCGCGGCTTGCTTCCCACCAGACCCCTCTCAGATTCTCTTTCACCGACGCGCACGGAAGCGATCACGCTCGCGTTTGCTCGCTCGGCGCGGTGGCTGGTAAACGATCCGCGCCCTCGTAAAATGCGGCGATCGCAAGACCGCAATAAAGACTTCGAGTTGGTCGTGTGGCCTCGAGATAGAAACGAAAGCGAGCGCCGGTTGCTGGCCACGCAGAGGGCGAACGAAGGTTTTTGGGAGAGGAGGAGAGAGGGTTGAAGAAGGATCTGCTGCAGCAGAAGTGCACCCCGTGGACCGGTGCCAGCGACCGGTGGCGTGGCAGCAGCTACTCCCGCGCTCGTTGCATCGAACCTCCAGTCGTACGTAAAGGGATCGGTATTTATGGTACTGCCACATTGATTCGTGTAAAGCCGACGGTACTTGACCTCTTCAGCGTAAAGTAGTAGCCGGCCGAAACCACCAAATGAATTCGGTTTACTCGGCGTTACTCCGCGCCGTACCGTACCGGGTGGATACGTTGCACGTGTCGGCCCTTCGTGGATAGAAACATTAGAAAGGGTTACTTTATGTACAAGCCGATCCCCGGCCCCGCTGAAAATTTCATCTGGGATACGCGAATTTGCGGCCGGCCGCAAACGGCCAACGCACCCGCTGTGATGTATGACCTAATAGCTGCATGTATCTTGCTCTTTCTTTTTTTTTTTTTTTTTTTTTTTTGATATCGTTCTTGTTACGTACCGATTTTTAACGTGCAGTTTCATACTCGAACTGAATCTCTTATATCTCTTCTTCCCTAACTTTTTCTAGCTTCGTAATAATTGATTTCTTCTCTGCGGTTTTACGACCATCGAAACTTACGAATGTCACGCGTCTGCGATTACAGATTAGGTACACACGTGAAAGCCAAGCCGAACGATCTTATCGAGGAGAATTTTAGAAAAATGAGAAATTTCCAGAAAATAGAATTCTCGGACGAATACACGCACGGTCTTATTATGTCATTGTATTATGCGTTGTTCTCTCGGTGAATATTTCAACTTTCTATTGTATTATTAATACAGTAATTGTTCAAACGATCTCACCGGGATTAACAGAGCAGGTAATTAACTTTACCGTGTTCCTTCGATCGTTCTTTACCCGATAATTCTCTACTTTCCTAACGATAAAAAGGGACGGTAGCCGAGGAAGAATAATTGTCTGAAAATCTGATTATTCGACCGATATGAAACGATAATGTGACGTGATAAAACGCGGATAATGCGCGGGCAAGGTAAAAATGCTGCTTTTACCTCATCCGGTTACGGTAATTTCGTTAAATTCGTTTAGTACGATCCCTCACGCAGGTGATACACTCCCGAAACTCCCGCGTACGTGTCATAATAAATTCCGGTAATTTGTGCGCCGGCCGCAATGAATTTCACGCGCGTTATTTCCATAGCCGTGTTCCCGGAAAAATATGGCAGTGTGAGATAACGAACCAACAAAATATGTACACCGTCCGGCAAAAACGCTTCCCAACGATGGCCGAGATCGATTTTTAGGACCGATTAATCTACCTCGCAGTATCAGTTAATAGAGATGGCTAACCTCTCTAACGAACAACTTTGTTCGTCTAACGATAATTGAACGAGCAACAGGAGTAGCAACTTTGACTTGATCGATCGAACGTACGAACGCATATTTGAAAATTTTCAAACTTCTCGCGACAATCGTGAGATTAACGTCATTTTCAGGAATTTCTAATCGTCTCGGAAATCATAAAAGTAAACGAACGAAACGTTTCTTCTTGGATTCTTAATAATTTTATCAATATTTTTATACTGTATACAATATTGTTTAACGGCTGACAACGTATAATCGATCTGGGGAAATATCATGCACAGTAAAGATATGATTTATCTAAAAATAACGTAATGATATTGGGCAAAGATGGAACTGAAGTTTCGTAAACTACGAGCAACACTCTCTTATTATTTCGAAGTATAATCTGCTACCTTCAGATGGAAACAAAATAAAGAGACAAATCATATTCTTGATCCCTTTCTGAACTATGTACATAGCTTTCTATTACGTCGACGACTCGCGAAAAAAGACAGAACCGCGTAAGTAGTCGCACTCTAGAACAGCATTCGAGAAAGTTGTAGAAAGAGACGAGTAAGTCCAACAGAATTTTCCACTTTTTTCTGAAAACGGAAAGTGATGGACGATGATCGCGAGGGCATATCTTGTTTGAAGTCTTCATTCTTTTTGGAGTAACGAATTGAAATTAAATGCAATGAATACGTATCACAGAATTATTATCTACTTGTCGTTTGAAATATGTTCAGTGGTTTAATTTGGAACCCGTTTCTTTTTGGCTCGGAACTTTTCGCTCAAAATTATTATTTTCACCGTTGTTTTACGATCGAAATTCCTAACGATTCTTTCTCAACACGTCGAAATTTACGTTCGATTTTTGTAAAATATCACGTTACAACGGAAACGTATTTTTCCGTTGCTTGCGTTTCAATCGATGAAACATATCTCTCTAAAATATTTAAAAGAATAGGTGACCATCGTGACGATTAAAATTCTAGTAAAATCGTCAAAAATTTCGAAAATCCTTGAGCTTTTAAAAACTCAAACGAAGCTCAAGGATCAAAAATAATAAAAAAAAAACGTCCACGACGATATAACATTTCGCGGATATATGACGTGAAACGATCTAACGTCCGACCGGCGATAGACCATCGGTTGCCATGGTGGGAATCTGGCGAGGAGCCGATCGAAGATAGGAGAAAATTGACAGGGGATGGAAAATTATATGTTAGCAGGCCAAATATCTGACGCGATTATAACTTGATCTAAGTTGAGCCCGGCGTGCTACCTGCATGATCTCCGTGGCAACCGACACAGCCGAGAAATCTGCAAGTGCGCCACCCCCATCCGCCCGGTGCTGGTGCGCTTCCGCCTGGCAGGAGACAATTCGATCTCACCCTCGAGGACCATCGCCTGGTAACACACGCCACACCGCCCAACCCTTATTAATTACAACGTGGGGTTAAGTTGAATTGTCTCCGTTTCCATTTGCGGTTACCAAGGGCCGGCTAATTTCCGGCAGGTTACATCTCTCGCAGCCGACACCTTCTTAGTATTCCAATTATTAAGGCATCATGATTTTCCTCGACAGCTGGAGAAGAGTTAAACCTCGCTGTAAGAGGGCTGAGGAGTCACCAGATATCGTCGTACGTTTTCCATGGAAACGAAATTAGGCGGAAACTTACGGAAAATATGGATATATATCACCGCGCTATCATACGTTTCCCATGGAAACGAGATTTAGGCCACTTGAAACCCACTTGGAGCGTCGGGTTCGAAACTTGAAATTTTCGAGCGTCGAGAGAGCTTTCCGCGGTCGAAACGCGGGAAATTCCTCGCACTCGTGTCGCACTTTTATCTAGGAAATCGTTATTGCCCAGTGCGCGATTTGAAAAGTCGAGGGAGGGGACTGTTGATTGCTTTCAATCCCGAGGAATCTCTTGCACTTTGTACAGTTCGATCGAAATATTCAGACGAGAGAAACGAAACCGTGAGCAGCGTGGCGCGAAATTTCTTTTAACGAAGCAACAGTCCAAGATAAATTTCAGCTCACTTCTTAATAAAAAAAATTTATACGTGACATGACAAATAAAAATAAATTTTAAAGAAAAAGATACGTTCATTTTAAATTCCCCGTTACATGTTAAATTTCAGGTCTCTGATCATCTCACTCTTTCTCTCTCTCTCTCTACTAGGAATTATATTTTGAAACATAAATTGGAATTACAAATTGTACACAGAATTTCCATTCAAAAATCCGTGCCTCTTAATTCTCACATCGACACAAACTTCGTAATCCTTTCGACAACTTTCGACGACGTATACTTAGAACGGTGTATACGTTTCTCCACACCGTGGAAATTAGTTTGCAAATGAAATTAATATTATGATACGAAAGTTACTAATTCCTTCGAGCCTGAGTTCATATAGTAAATATGTATAACGCGGAATAAGTTCCGTGATAACGATCTGCAATAAGGACCGATCTTGTTCGTGTACCATTTTTCGAGCTTTCATCCTGAAACGTGTTTCACACGTGTTACGAGCTATCGAATCGTGTCGCTTTCCTATTTTCAGTCCGTTGGAAACGATTGACACGTCCAACATCCATCTCGACAAGATTTTACGGAACATTTTCAGTGTACCGTCCCTTTACACAACCGATCTTCACGTTCTTTCTCTTTCTCTATCTTGCTTTAAGAACGACGTTTAAATCTGAAGAACGTGCTTAGTCACTAGAAATCGTTACGACGTATCAGATCGATCGTTCTCGAGACGCGTCGAAAGTCGCACTTGCTACGGTATTTATTAAAAAATATTTTCGTACCAAAGTGTGATCTGGCACTTTTCACGGGTAATATTGTAAAATTAATTTCAAGTAGAACGCGCCTGACATGTAACTGATATTAAATTTGCGAGGTACGCAGTGAAATTGAATAGCAGCATTGAATTTAATATATGTTCGGTTGAAATGGCTTTCCATTACCTGCAGTGACTCGCGAAAGTATTTCAAAACTTGTCGTGGAGAAGTTTTATGAATATGTTACGTATAGCGTGGAAAACATTTGCGAGCGAGCGAGCGAGAGAGAGAGAGAGAGAGAGAGAGAGAGAGAGAGAGAGAGAGAGAGAGAGAGACGGTTATACCAGCGTTTTAAAGAACGTGAAAAATAATTAATTTCTCGTCGTAAGAAAATTCAGACTCTATACATATTCCCAATCAGAATATGTTTATCTTTCCATTACAATACTACATTTACCAATATAATTAATCTAAAGCAAATGTTTATCAAGGAACAAAAAATTTACAATCAGTCTAATATAATTATAATATAATTAATTATATTAGATTATTACTATACTAATTATAATATAATTAATTAAAAATTTACTACAACGCTTATGAAATTATTATATAATGAACCATAAATTTCGTATATCCTTGAATAAAGTCTAATAACGAACGACGTAAATACTTACGAGCAAAGTAGCATGATTCTCAGAAGATCGAACGACATTAATCAAACTGTTCTCAAATGGCGAATTCCTCGAACAATATACACGGCAAAAAGCATCGTTTCCCAAACTCCAAAGTAGCACGAATTTCGGGTGAACTGTGGCGAGAATATATCCTGCCACCAAAGGAAGAAACACCGCGGGCAATGGCATTGTTTGCAAACAAACTTCGATCGGTAGAAATAATTTTCAGGATTATTGCACCGGTGCCGTAACGATCGTTAACTCTCGTAATGCTTAAACGTAATTTATTATGTATCGCGTTGGATACAGATGCGTAATACTGCGGTCTTAACAAGTTTCGCGGCTATCCACAGGCCGAGATAATTTACCTATGGGTAATCGAGAGTTTACTGTTTCTGCGACGAAAACCGCCACGTCGTATCTCTCCTTCTCTCTTTCACTCTCATCCTCACTCCTTAATTGATCAAGACGAAATTTTTCGTCACGTTAAAGAAATTTATTGAAGGGGTGAACACCCCTCAAAAGTCTTAGGACCAGCGTTATACGTATTTCAAAACTGGAAAAATTATAATTAATTATAAATAAATATTTATGATATTATATTAAATTATCGTAGCAATATCGGATTCATAGACGACATATTGAATATTTCAGTTTATTTACATTTACGTATTTTATAGATGTACTATATGATAGGGATTGGTAACACTTGGTTAAAAATTAATAGCAAGTATGTAATACCTGTGTCAAGTAACAAATAAATGTAGTAACAATAACAATAACAATATATCATATTGACGAACGACATAATAAAACCGTGATATTAAAGATGAAGATAACCAATCGCATCAAAGGTATCAAATAAGTGAGACTTGGATCACATCCTTTTAATTGTATTTGCACAAAAATTCGCAGCCTAATAATTCGTAGACGTAGCCATTTACACATGTTCTCCGTTTAAGAGGTTGATAGAACGCATTAAACGGTTAAGTTGATTCTCGCGTACGGACGACAGGATGTGGGGAAAGATGGATACGTTCGGCGCCGACGTACGAACAAAAAGTTGCACCCACGGAGAAATTTCCATGTTTTAACGCGCGATGTGATCTCGTGTCGCGGCAGGATTCGAGTGCTTACTCGTGTTTAACGCCAGAGCAAGCTCCGCGAAATCCATTAAAACACAAAAAGGAACGACTAACCAACGCCTTCTGCTACAACATAATTCAATCTTTCGACTACACTCTCCTCTTGCTTGCAATTTACTTTATGAACTGGGTATAAATCTATAAATGGCCTCACAATTATAGCTCGTCAAAAGGTAAACTGAGAGAAGCGTCAAAATTCAACTTGACAATGTAAAAACGTAACGAGTAAACTGACGTAGCTGTATTATTAGACATTCGTGTTTGAACTATATTGAAATTGAAGCACGGTGTAGTGTAATAAATGAAAATGCTATTACATCTATTTGGATAGATGTACTATGTCTGACATATTTTATATTTAAGACACGTTAGTTAAAATTATTTCGACAGTGTTAGTTAAAATTATTCTACACCAAATTCGAAAATTATTATTCTGCTCGGTTTATCGAAAACTGGTGCTGATTTTCTCTTTTACTCGAAACAGAAGCACGTGAAAGCCTGTTAATCAGTACAAGTAAAAAAACTCATCATCACGTCAAGTGCTTGAGGTAATGGTAATTTCAAATACACGATCTTCTACGTAATATCAAGGTTCACGGAATAATTTATGAATCACTGCGATCTGTTCGCTTATCAATCGCAAACCGGATGTAAAATTCACAGTGGAATTCAATAATGGTATCTATTTAAATGGATAATGGACTGTTACGCAATGCTTGCAGTCACCGTACCGGTGCCCTCGGTATCGTTAAAAATACACGTAACTCGATTGTAAAATCAGGATAGAACGAGCTATCATTCTAACATTATACAAAGAATTCCCTTTACTCTCCGTACCACGCCATCTCTTCCTTTCGAGTCGCAAAAAAAAAAAAAACCGATCTGCCGTACCTTCCGTTCTGACTATTTCACGTCGTATTTCTCCGTATATATTTCTCGGTCTTTCGATTTCGATTTTTTTTCTCAAGTGATTCCCGGAGATGATCGAGGGTGAGCCAATGAAGCGAAAGGGACAACAGAATTTCCATAATTTGCCCGGGTCTGGTCTCGAGTGCGGATCGGAGCCGAGTATTCTCGCGCTATCGTAACAAAGGCAACGAGAGGAGAATTCTCCAAGTACACTGGCAAACCAAAATAGAACACCGCAGGCTATACACAGCCAGAATTCGAAGAGGCGACGCGACGGCCAGCAACGAACGATGGCGTCTCGTCCAGTCTTCGGTGACAAACTTCTTACAGATTTGCAACCTGTGCGATCCATTCTGTTTCTCCTTCTCTTGCCTGAATGCAAAGCTTGCCTTGCTTGCCTCTCTCGCTTGCGATTGCATTTCCTCTTCTGGGTCAGGTCTAGTTTCGTCACTTTTGCCACGAATACGTGTGTACATACGAATGGCCTACTCTCGATCTCGTCTCGTCGCGCGAAAGTTGCCACTTGTTAGACGGGACTGCGTCAGAAGGAAAGAGAAAGCCGATGGCAAACCAGAGTGCAACGCGGGACTTTTCGCGAGCGCGACCTCTCTAAACTTGAGATATCCACAGCGTCTTGAGATACCTTTCCGTCTTTGCTTCACCGGCGTTTAAGCATTCATCGTGAATTTCAGCATTCGTGTGCCCGACTACGTCGCACTCGCGTTTGTACATACAGAAACCAACGCCAGTGAACCATACGGTAATTAATGCTCGATGACTGTGAATGTTTTTCAATATTGGCGCGTGTTACGTTCCTCTGATTCATTTGGTTGTCTATAGCGATGCGAGGAGACATGGTACAGATGAGAAATGGTCGATACTTCGTAAAAGAGAATCATATATGAGAATCTACTTGGTCTCTCTGTTTTAAAACACTTCTACTTTGACTGTCTGTTTTTTTGTTTTGGTTTTTTTTTTTTCAAAGATATTTTTACATCGTGTAGCGAAAGTTGGAGTACTTTTGTTCAAAAATTGTAAACATTCAAACATCCGCGAGAAAATTTTTCTCGTAACTTGATTCACATTGTGGTCTTACAACGATTCCTTAAAACTTGCTGCACGATTTCTCTTTCTCCCCCTCATTTTATTGAACTCTGAACATCAAGTTTAAATGACAAAATTTCAGAATCTTTCGAATTCTTTTCATTCAACCCTAATGTTCGAAATGCAATAGAATGATGAAAAAGAATCGTACAGTAAGTTTAATAGAGAAACCGACTATTTTCGATCATCCATCGAAAAAAGTATCTCAGCTAGTACAGTTTTTATTTGTCGTAATTGTTCAAAACCTAGTCAAAAAATAAAAATACAAGGATGTACGCTGCGTCCTGTTGCAGAGGATAAGAACGAGGGGAGTACAAAAGTTAAATTTAATTGTCGCTCGTGGATCTTTTCCATGCGTCACAGTTATCGCGGAAGAAATATGCGATGATAGATGTGAAAGTCGAGAGACACAAAGCGAACTATCTAGTACTGTCCAGGGAAACGAATGCGTACGAGAAAATGGTCGTAATAATATGTACGTACGTGTGTTTCAAAGGAAAATGACGTCGCCATTAGGAACACAAATGTCACCGTCGCGTTTTACCACCGTCGTTATTTCTCGCGTTTATCTTTTAATATTTCGGCCGGCCACTGTCCACGAACTCAATCGCAAATTACGAATATGATTACGAATATCCGTTTGCGCCAAGTATCACGAGGGAAATACGTTCGTGGAAGAAATACGGCAGGATCGTAAAATGGCCACTTGGCCTTTCAAGTGTACACGTTTCGAAAGCTGAGACTGCAATTATCAAGGAACGTGATAAGAAACTCGAGTCTCAGGACCGTACGATTTCAGATCGCAATTAGATTTATTAGATTTAGCATCCATTGTGTTAGATTGTTTGTGACATTTACAGCCGAAACATCGAACACGAGAAATATAATAAATAATAAAATTCATTTCAGTGAATTAGTCAAGCATTCGGTGTAAAGAAGTAAAGAAAAAGATTTGGTATATTATTAGGTTTCATGTTGGAACGAAGACCAAAATTATTGGATGTTATGGTAACAATAATTGTATCCTGTATGCATAATAATTGCATCTTGTATTTTATTGTAGTCACCGCTTGTTTGACTATGATTTATTTTATTCGTGACGAAATTTACATCTTTCAACAACGAATCAAATATTCCACAAAAATTCCTATTGAATAAATTTCAAAGAGATCATTTCTGGACGCGAATTTTCTTTCAGAACATTTTCTTTCAAAAATGAAACGTTCAAATAGCAAAAAAAAAAAAAAAAATAATAATTTACTGCAAATTTCATATTTTATATTTAAGTAGAAGATACGAGTTCCTCGAATTTTATTTAATTTTAAAATATTTTAGATGGTATGTAAATTTACAATACAAGTTCTAGAAATATTACTCGATATATTAATGTATTAATTCATAAGCGGCTTACGCGAAATTATGATATTCAAGATGTTTTTATAAAACACGTACAGCTTCGGGTGTGGTTACATTAATCGGTGTCACCGCATAATATTTAAATTTATGACCTCGCTATATCGCTTCCACAAATAGACGTGTTTGCATCGAAGTTAGAAACACGCGAATTGCTCTTGCAGTCAACCGTAACGCAACATCCCAGCGTTGCTATTGAATTGAAATCGTAAAATGTTTTCGTAAAAAGACGTGCAAAAGCCTGCTCGTTTATGACGAACATGAATTGTCCAATTGTTTCCAAATAAAACACAGGTGAAAAAAACGAATACGTAAGTAAATTTGTCCATGAGTATCGGAACACTCGCGAAAACTGAGGTAAATCTGAAAAATCATTAACTTATTAACCTATTAACATAATTGAAATTGTGAACTACGAGAAAAAAAATCTCATGAATAATAAAATTATGTTTTCCCTTTATCGCGACGTTTTCTATCTTTTTTCTATTTAGTTTTCTAATATCTCTTTTCTTTTTTTAACTCAGTATTAGATAATTTCGGCAACTTGTTAAATTTTCCATTTCATCTATTCTATAGGTTTCTTTGATATTCTATAATATTCTTTGATTCGACAGGTTTTACAAATAATTTCAAATGTTTGGAAACTTCAATAAATCTGCTGATCAATTATCATGAATTATCTAAATTTAAATCGAATGATCGTGAACATCTAAATAAAAATAAAAATAATAATGTTAGTTTTCTACATCGTTAGAATCACAAACGATTCTTCAAAATTTTCAAAGTTTCATCCTATATTAATTGTTTCTAATATTTAATGTCAAAAGTGTATGCATCAATCGAAAATTCGAACCTTAACGTATAGAGTAACGTGAAGCTTGTTCCTGTGAAAATGCTTAGAAGTTACTCATGCAGAAATAGAGCGATCAATAGAAAGGATGACTGATTGATACCTATTAGTGCTACTAAGGCCTCACCTCGTCGATAAATGCAGAGGCGTGCTTATTGGAAACGTGTTACTATGTTCGTTGATATAAGAACATTCTGACAAAAAGTACCTTTTAACAAGCTATCCGTGTGTACCTCTTATTTTTAAATAAAATCCACATTTTTAAGTAATCCTTGGATATTAATTCAAATTTCATTACAAATTCCGAACAATTAGCTGAAAGCAACACGTTAGGACATATAATGCCAGCTCTTCATTTTCCAACATGTAAAAATCAAAACGTTTGCCATTCTCCCAAATTCACTCTCTGGACTAATCTGGATTAATCATTCTAATTTCTCTGGACTAATCTGGATTAATCATTCTAATTTCTCATCATTCTGTGCCCGTAGCATGGACAAGAGTATTGTTGGATACTGAACAATATAACATCTAACTCTCAACTAGTGTCACTAGATCTCAAGAATTCGGAAATAAATTACTCAATTTCGGGGCTCTTAATTTCATTACCAATCTCTATGACAAATTTCAATAATTACTACTGTTATATTTATAACCAACGCGAAAATTAAAATACACAGCATATCTCCTGGCAATTGTATCAGTCCATCATGGCCCTTCAAAGACGGAAGAAACATTATTCGTAGAACGCACTTGTCTCGGCATAGTCTCCGATAATGGAACATCCCGATCGCATCGAGATCGCAAACAAAGGACGAATAAATGTTTGAGAAATTCCAGCAGCCGTAAAGAACCGAGCGATGGCATTGCAAGTCGCCGGAGGGATGAAAGACGCGGAACAGCGGGCACAAAGATAACGAAATATACTTGCGCCTACATTTCTTCCCTTTTCCCTGCCTGTCTATCCTGTATTTTGTGCTAACCTCCTCCACCTCTCCCTCTCCTTTCGACGAGTACCAGCTCCAAGCGAAACGGTAATCGTAGAACGTCGAACGTACAGGAACGTTTCAATTGGCTGCTTCTATGCGTTTGGTTATACTTTCAGAAGTATAACCAAACCCTCTCTCGGCGTGCAATTCGAGAATTTGCAATTCCCGACGTCGAGGCGCGCCGTTATCTCCGCATATCTGCGCGAGCCTCTCGCTCGTTGCGACGCGTCCGCGTTCCTTTCACCCTCGAAACCGGGAATTAGAAAGCACGAAATTCGTGGAAAGCTTGATAAACGTTGATAGGGCCGAAGTGGGATGACGTTCGTAGAAAGAAAAGAGGCTGTTTACTACGAAACTCTTGGATAAAACATGCTTGGTCTGCGACAGGAAACGAGGAAGCAAATCGGATCTTTCGGCGGTACCGATTACGAATTGCGCAATCCATCGTACGGACGAAACTGCCGCAGCATAGAATTTGCAAACGTTGGATTTTCCAACGATCGAGAAAATGAAAATAAGAGAGGAATGTTTAAAAAAAGGAATGATCACTTGTTAAATTTTTCGTTTCCTTTCTTTTTTTTTTTTTTTTTCACTGAGATACCACAACATCAGTAATACGAAAAAAATGGCACACAGTGACTCGTGGAAAAGATATTTTTGAAATTATCAGACTAATTGCTAAGTGTATTGAATTTTGAAAAACATACGTTGATTATTTTTATTTCGACGTCATTGACTAAAAAAGTGCGTTCTATATTCATGAAATAAATAACGTAAAACGAAAAACCTGTGAAATACGAAGATGCAGTTGTCCAAGTTTTCAAAAGTAGAGAGAAGAGTTCTTGCGATACAATAACTGATAATGAAATTAAATTATCAATTTCTCTTAAAACCAATTCTGAAGGTATCAAAAGTATTATTTGCTTACTGAAAGTAAAAGTTATAAAGAGAACTCATGCTTATAAAGTCTCACTTCGAATAAATACCTCTTACAATCTCGATTAACAAACTGACTGACAAGAAAGACACACGAGCGTTTCCGCTCCATCCCCGAAATTGGAAACGAAGTTCCAATTTTCCCTCGGTATAGAAAAAAAAAAAAAAAAAGAAAACAAGAAACCGCCCTAACGTGAAAATGTATTTTGCTCGCGCACATACAGTGACCGTCTCCGGCAGGCGGTAAATGCTCTCGGACAAGAAGTTGCTCCGCGGTTTCTTTTCAACCGGTGCACCTCACTCGTGGGGAAGTCTTCTCGAGCCAAGGATTTCCTTTTCTAAAGAGTCGTTGGGGCTAGCCGCGCCACACACAAAAGCTTACATAACGCGCGTTTTCTCGGCAAGTGTGTATGTCTCTCTCTCTTTTTCTCTCTTTCGACTGCCGGTTCTGCCAGAGCCTTTTCAAACCTGTTTTTAAGGTGGATCGAGCGCGCCAATAATGTCGTACGGTACGTGCACGCGTTCATTTGCGCTCACCTCGCCGTAACGAAATCATTAACCTGTGTGTCTACTGCCGGGCTCTCCCAACGATAACGTAATCGCGCCGTTTGTTGGTCCACCGTGTGTGTGTGTTATTTAGCTGGGGACCGCGCGAAAGGCGAGCTCAGAGTCGAGTCAGTTGTATGCAATACAGGACGAAACGCGCCCGACAGACCGTCTACCGTGCGCGGTTGTTCAGGAAATTAAAGTGCAAGCGCGATCCCGCGTTTCGATCTTTCGCCTCTCGCGCTGCAGTTTCGTTTCGTTTCGTTTCGTTTCGTTTTGTTTCGTTAAGTTTGTTTCGACAAACAGGCGAGATATAACTAAAAAAAAGAAAAAAGAAAAAGAGAATATGTCAGTAACTGGTAAACCAAAGATATGGTGCCCGAAAGAGGATTATCAGACGGGCAAAGGGGATGGTATCTCTATGTCCACGACTTCCGGCTCATCGAGCTGGAGAAGCTGCAGGGAAATCGAGACTGCGATGCATCAGGCCAGCGGAGCGAAGCAAGAAGATGGTCTCTTTGTCTCAGAGCCCTCGAGAATGGCTATCGCCGACTCTATGCAGTCCAGGTACCGATTTATCACGAATAATCTGCTGCTTCAAGATCAACGTGACATTTCAGCAAACTAAAGTTTATGTCTGTTGGTTTCGCGTTACGCGTTTTTGAACGTTTCGGAGTATTTGCGTAAGATTTGAATAATTTCGGATACGGGAAATTTGTAATATGAATCGCACCAACGTGTGAATTTTGTGTTACAATATTTTCTTTCATCGCTCTTCCAACTTTTTCGCCAATATGATTCTTTTCGACACGAGTGTATTTTTGCGCAGTAGGATATAAAAGAAGATTTTCAGTATTAGAGTAATAACGTAATTTCAATCTAATATCGTCGAAATGTTAAAATTTATTGGAAAGAAATAATGTAACAGTCAAATAATGAGATAAGAAATTTTAACATACATATTCCCACATAATAGCGAAACAAGTCCATTTGAAATTGCAAAATAAGAATGCAAATTCAGAAATAATTAGCACCTATTAAAAAGCTCTAAAAACATTACAAATTTTCCATATTTATTCATATACGTACCACAGCAAAACGAAGGTGATCTATACAAAGATACGAATTCTTTGAAATAAATGCAGATCTCGAAATTTATTCAAAAAATCGTTAAAAAAATTCATCAAGATCAAGGACTGAAAATGACGACACAATAAATTTCTAATTAACGAAACCTTGGTATTTATTAGAATCACCAGAAACTGTTTAATCGCTACTTAACCACCGTAAAATTTTGAGAAATCTAAAATTTTATCCGGAATCGATCACGGAATTTCCTCGAAAACACCGGCACGTTACGTGCACTCAAAATTAGAACACTGCACGACCTAAAACCTACCGGGAACAATAGAGTGTAACACTCGATTATTGTACGCGTGTACAACCGATAACAATCGATAATTCGATTTCGGACTTGGAAGTGGTAAAGAATCAAATGTCGGGAAAGAAGGAAAATTGAATTGGACTAGCCGGGAAACGGAGGATCTCGCCCATGGAAAACTATTCGAATGCATTCGGGATAGTTGGAGGGGGAGAAAACAAAAAAAAAAAACAAAGAAAAGAAAAAAGAAAATACCCGGGTAGCATCTGTTGGTTGGTGTTTGGCTTTTGTTCTGAAAGATGTTCACGTTGTTACTTCTTGCAAACCTCGTTGCCGGGAATTTGCAAACGCGTGCACGTGCGTGCCATTCGTTCGGACCCTGCATCTACAAAAGTATAAGATACAGGTGCAAGAGGGGGGCGAAGTGACGACTGCAATTGCGACTCTAAAACTACCGACCACGAATACGTTTCTCGCGGCGCACGTACACGTTGTTTCTTCAAGCGAGCCTCTCTCCAACAATTTCGCGCCTCGTTTCCACCATTCCAATCGGATAACACGTTCCCGTGAAAATATGTAAACAGATGCCCGTGGTTTTCACATTAATTATTAAACGCGCTTCCGTTCCCTAGGCTTCATATTTCTTTATTACGCTGACACTTATTAGATTTAGCACCAGGTTCGAAGATTCAGTGCTTTTCTTTACGTCAGGCCAAAGTGAGACTACTTTCTTTTTTTATCAATTTTTTATTAGACGTTGGACGGTGACTTGATTTGATTATTTTTGAGTAAAGTAGAAAATTTCTTCGGTTCTCATCTTCGATGGACTTGATATTTGATATTTCTCGTTAGAAGAAATTTAGACGTTACAAGGCAATTTTATATCAGACTATAATTTTTGCGAAAGCCGATGTGGAATACCTTAGTGATAAACTATATGTAGAATATTATGAGACACGCTGTATAAAACAGATAGAATTTACTGAAATTTACTCTCAATAAGATCACGAAAATTTCTGCAAACTCTACAAAGATCTTTATATGTGAAATATTTTATTTCTCTATCGTACTGCGAAGACACGTAATTGGGATTGAATAAATCAATTAAAGATGAGAAAAGAAATACATGATATTTATCATTAGTTTTCAGAGCAAGCCTTAATAAACCACTAGTAGAAAGATAATTTTATGCACGTTACGTAAATGCATTATTCAACAGATGTTCATTAGGAACCGTGTTCAACTGATACTTGAAGAATAAAAAGAACAACGAATAAAAATGCAATGTTTTAGCTTTTGCAAGTCACGTATTTGCAAAAGAATAAAATAAAGACGTCAAGCAATTACTTCAGTAATTTCACAAAGTAATATTTTACAAAAAATATTACAATGTAAAATAATATATTATCGACGTATCAATTTCCCAAAACGATTTTCCCGACGCTTCCTTTGAAAGCTAAGAGCAATACAAAATTTAATTCACTAATTAAATTTAAATCTCGTACAAACGGGAAACGGCGCTATCTTACGCATCATTTTACTGTCTACATTCACTCTACGGAGAGTGAAAATTAATCCTTCAAAATTATTCAATTTTAATCAACTCGCAACTTTGGGAAATAAAAAAAAAAAACAAAAAAAGGGAAAAAAATAGTTCTCTACATGCATACTTCGTAAATCTCCAAAGTTTCATAATTCTTTTCCGCATTGAGAACGTTCCCTCGTGAATGAATGAATCATTAGAGAACATCAAAAATATCAAGGAAATAGCTGACAACTTTTCAATGGAACCGAAAACCAGAAGTTTCCAACGACTGTACACTCCGACTGTATAAAAATTCTTCGGGCGGAAGAGGCAGGAGGTAGCCGCATTACGCGAGGCTACTCGATGGACAAAGTTAGTCGAAGGCAAATAATTCGAAGAACGCTTTCATCAAAACGCCAATAAATACGACGACGGCCGGGATATCAAAAGAAACGAGGACGGGCGACGGGTTTTCCAGCAACGTATAAACGTCGCTCTTGCGTTCTTAACGCTCGAGAAAAAAAAGGGAAAGAGGCATCGAGCCTCGGTGACGACCCGACAGAGTCGAACAGCTCTCTCCATTCGGCGGAAAATGAATTGCAAGGGGAAGAGTTCTCTCGGGTGGTTCCGCCTTCCTCTTTCTTCCGTGGTTGTGCATCGTTTCCGATCGTCTCCGTTGTAGTGGGACCCGAGAACGAGGAGAAACTGCCCTATGGCTGTTCAGAAGCTAGACGCTAGACCGAAACGGGGGTTTACATTGATCGGCAAATCCCATCGGTTTCGCCATTAAATATTTACAGCCAGGGGCAAGAGGACCAAGCTGCACCCTCTCGGTTGGAAACCGAGCGTTTACGGAAGCGAGCGCAAGCAAAGCGGCAAAGCCACGCCGCGCTCCTTGTATTTTGTGCCTTTATTATAGAGAATCCAGAGAACCTAGTAGCGATAAACGGATTTCAGTTGTGTTTCGGCGTAAACGGATCGAGTAATCGGTCGCGTTCGATTTACCATTCGCGAACGCGAGTTGATCAAGCGTTGATGTGCTCGACTTACGGGTATAGTGATTATGATAATTTATATTTATATCACAATACTATAAATAAATAATAACTCCGTAATTAATTTTAGTTGTTTATATAAAAATATNAGATTACATAATAGAATTTAAATGACGAATAATTTCTATAAATGAAAGTTAAATAACGAAATAACGAATGAAGAATTTCTAGTATGGCTACAATATATATAAGTGTCAGTAAACATTTCTATGGTGATAATAAAATTAATAGCTATTTTTAAATATTCTATTGTTTATATTAAATACACATCTCGACGGAACATAGATGTCGTTGATCTAAATTCTTCGAAGTAGAGGTCGCTACACGGGAGACGAAAGTGGCTCTATCTGTTGGTATCGAGACCATACGTTCCTTATCGATTTTCTAATCGACAATTTATTCTTCATGCGCACCACAACGATTCCGATGCAACGGTTGCAACATTCGATATAATAGTGTAACCTTTTTTTTAAATAACTGAGAACACACGCAAAGATATTACACATATTATATATATATTACATGATATTACATATTATATTTCGAAAATCACTTTGACAAATTTGATAAATCTAGATTTACTCATACTCATAGTTTGTTTAATTAGCCACAGAGTATCTTTCATCGCAGAAATAATGGTTCGATTAATGACTCAATTCAAACTAGGCCAGAAGTGTACAACCACAACAAAGATTAATTTTAATTATCAAATTTACCAGGAGTTACTTGCTCGATTTTCGACCCATCTCACCCCGTAAGAACGTTCCGGTTAATTAAGTATTCCGACGGGAAATCCCAGGACAATTAACGTTTAATCGAAAGTGTTTTTATTGGAAGGGGCAGAAGGAACGAGCAGCAAAGTCGCGAACAGTCGCACGCGACGCGGAGCCTTGGAGCGTTAAGAAGCGGCGTGAGAACGATTCGATCGAGGAATGGGCTCTAATTAAGTCGAATCCCTTTTATGTTAATGCACCGACGCGCCGGCTCTCCCAAACTTCCCGGCAAGATCCGCAAAACTCCGTCCGGGACTTTATCGGGTCTTTACCAGCAGCAGCAGCAGTGTGCCTTGGCGTTCTCGCTTCGTTTCGACGCGCGCGCGCAAGTACCGACACCGGAGTGTATTTATTCAGTCGAATTCCGGTTACCGGAGACCGCTCGATTTGTCAAGATTACGCGAAATCGAGTCTTCTTCAGTTCAGAGGGAAATAAAGGCTGTCGCGTGCAGCTGTTTTACCGACGCGGTTTTACGCGCGAAACCGCGAAACCCTCGAAACGGAGAATGCCGATGCATTTGCATAATTGTGCGTACAAATTTCGGACTCTGCCAGAAGGATTTGCTCGGCTCACCGGGCGAGCCTTCGCGGAACGAGCGATGCTGAAACGGAGCGGAGGCGAGCGACTGCGCGTCTACGCCGGCGTGCAGCTGCGGTATCCTCGTCCCGCGGATACCGAATTCTATCCCGATGAATTATTTATGCGAATACGCGTCGTTTTAAAAGCGGTCGTAATTTCCACAGCGAGCTCCATCTCGCGTTTGCATTTCGGCCTTCCGCGCCGGGTACGTGTGCCGTGTCGCCCGTTTCAAGCGGGCTTACTCGCGAGGTGTTTCGCCTTAATTTCTCTTGTATCTTCACCACCGACGTACCGCAGGAATATGGTTGGCGCGATTGTACGTACGAGGTATTTCCTCTACCTCGAGTTTTGATATATTTTCGATCGAGACGAATATCTTACAGTTGTGATTTGTGGCTTAGCCAACTATTTTTAAACGAAACTGAATATCTTTCTTTGTGTATATCGATCGTTGCAGGAACGAAAATTTAAAAAATCTCAAAAAGACTGAACGAAGAATCAATCAAATTTGTCTAATATCAATTGACAATATGTGACTTTGTTTTTTTTTTTTTTTTTTCTTTGCAATATTTTTGCTCTGATAATTTCTGCAATATTCTTGCTCTGATAATTTTTTCTACCGATACAAGTAAAATATTCAGAACGAAATTCTGTACGACAGAACAGTTGCCGCCGAGTCATTTTCAATGAAAACCGTGAAAGATTCGCGAGGTACATGTAATTATACTTCTCGAAATTTAAATATTCAGTTGTTGAGAATTATACGGAGAAACGTGCAATCGTAACGTGAAACATCGCAAACAAATAAAAAACGTCGCGTCGAGCAAATCGTGGCGATTTAAAATGCACTGTTGTATCTTGTACATATACATATATTTGAAATGCATGTAAACGACCCTTTTTTTTTATGAAGAATTTATTAATGCGCGTATTATCCGGGAGGGAACAACTCAATGGCCTGTCTACGAGTAAATTTTCGTAGGTAATTTCATGTCACGCTTTAATCGTGAATATGTATGCCAAATCGTGAATGTCGTATCCAATAGATTTGCGGACACATGAAACATAAATAAAACGTTACGATGAATTTTAAAACGACTGCGTTAAAATTTCATTAATCATAATTTCATGAAGTGAGCGGTCCTTTAAATATGTAATACACTTGAACGTGTTCCTTCATTATAGAGTCTCGTTACTACGTATAGAATGTTTAAAAAAACTGAATATCAAAATATCTCTCTTGAACTAGATCGTACGATTGAGTAAAAAATTCTACACTACGTTAGTGATGCGACATATATAATCATACATAAATAAAAGTGTTTACTAAATATCTTCTAGCTCCAGAATGGTTCCAAATTTTAACATTTGTAATAGACATATGAGTCACTGTATATATACTAGATAAATTCCATACGTTCATAAAATAAATAAACTTATTTAAATTTATTTATTTTAAATTGTTTTACACGATTGCATATTATTGCATATTTGCATTCCAGATATTTCAAATCCTTAATACATATATCGTCCAATTAAAAACAAAACCAAATCGTATTACACGAAGAAAAAGGTTACGAAAAATGGCATTTATCTCCATAAGTTTCAAACGATAATAGCGTCAGACGATTCTACTTGGACCATTATCTCTACGTGACATTGTCACGTAGTCCGTGAATATATTTTGATCAAGCGAAACACGTTCAGACGTGTGATTTATTCGTATGGGTCCCGCAACTCCTTATAAATATAAATACTACCCTATATATGTATACGAATTTTCTAACATAAAATCAAACAGTAACTACAGAAATAATGAGTAACTACATATATAGGAATTATTTATACCTGTTTTTAATATTTTTGATTCATATGAAATCGAATATACAATAAAAATAAATATACAACAATTTCAACATTTCTTTGAAAACTTGTGCTCGATGCTTCGCGAGTTCATGTCGTTGCAGAATTTCATAACATTAATACACAATTTTTCTTATCATCTTGTAAACTCTGGACATTTCTACAATCATACACCAAGGACGTAAATGAGGATAACACTTTCCTTTTCTTTCGTATGTGACCGGTATACAGGTTTGAAAGTAGAATCGGCGCCGAGAACTGAGATATTCAACCGATCTAGAGTCCAAAATTTTTTAGTAACTAGAATTACAGAACCGATCTAGAGTCCAAAGTTTTTTAGTAACTAGAATTACAGAAGCTAGAATCGCGGCCATTTTTCTCATCAACAGACATAGCTCTTGAAACACAACCATTTTTATACATATTATTGAAGAAGGGATATACAAATTACTCAGAAAAATTCAGGAGTGTTCCTTCCAAGCTACAATGTCTCGCTTGAACATGAATATTTATTACTCCACAAATATTTAGAGTTGATTTTTGTACTATATCGATATCCCAGATATTTCTCTGTGTAACGGCTACAAAAATTTTAATTAGGAAAACTCCTTCCGATTGCGTGTCTTCTCTTCCAGCGACGTGACTTTTGGCCAGCTAAATCGACCGAATACACCACTATGCGACGATACAATGAGATAACCAACCTCCCTTACACTCGATCGAAGTACACCCCGGCGTCTCATTGCTATATCTTTTACTCGGCGAGATTTTCTGCAATGCAGCCCAGCAACAGGATCATCGACGACCGTGTAAAAAATACTCGAGGGACGTGTACTGATTCAGGAATCCTGGTTTTAACGATCTCCAAGCGTCTTCACTTTCGCGGAATCAAACGCGATACGATGCTCCGACTGTAAAACTTCGTTGGGCGATATAAGAAGGGACTCGACTTTAATTGGATATCATGCAAAACACGTTTCGCGGATAGCTTATTAGATAGACCGCGGATATTTATGCAAATTTATACGTAAGGCACGTAAGCAGAGATTTGTTTCTACCCGTTGCAAGCGTCACAATCAGTATTCTACCTTGGACATGTTATATGTTATTTCGAATATCACTCTAAATATACCATAAAGTTGGTTGGGAAATGTTCAACGCGAGTCTCTTTGTTTCGTGATAAACATCTTTCATATTAGGTGTATATTTTTATGTTTGTATCATAATCATAAATGAATAGAAAGTCTACGTACAAAGTAGACGTAGCCAATTTTACAAATTCAAACCTAACCCAAACCTAGCACCGTTTTAGAATCACGCGGCGGCCGAACTGGGGCAGTAACTTTACCGAAGACAATCTCAGAATTGTGGGGTCTCATTCAAAACAACCCTGAGGTGATGTATGCTCGCAATACGGGTCACAATGAAACCATGAAGTCGTCGACCACACAACAGTACAATGTACGAAACCACACACTGAACAGCACGATATCAACTAAACAAAGCTTGATTGTCTAGTGGATTTGCTGGCCATTTGAAAATTAAAATTAAAGCGAAGATAAGTTTTTCTACATTAATGGTAAATAAAAATTTCATCAATTTTTCTCGAATCAACTCCACTAACCTTTCGTCGCGTGCAAACTTGCAATTATAACCCAATTATGGTGGTCACGAATGGCGTAATCCCATCAGGTTCACAGAGATCGCATTGGTTGAATGGAGGATTTTCAAAATCGTGAAATATTACGACTTCAAAGTTAGCTCATATCGTAAGACCATTCCCAATGCTATTTCTACATTTTTGAACGTACCGTCATCAAGTACCGTCTCGAATCTCAACCTTAGATCAGAGTCACAAGCCTCGTAAAATACAACTTTACAAAATCTCGAAGTTATTTCTATATTCTAAAATAGTTTCTGGAATTTTGGAATCAGCCAAAATCATAAAATTTCAGCCAATGCGACAATTTTGAATCACAGAACTGTCGTAGTGGAATATCGCTTGTAGAATCAAAGAAATTTTATTTCGACGATTTCTGAATTTTCGACGATCGGGCCCGAGGAGCCTTCTAAAGAATCAAGTATAGCTCGCGAGTTCGCGGTAACAAATTACAGAGGAGGTAAGTGGCATCGCTTCGAAGTACCGATCATTTGAAATAGGGGAGAGGAAGATCCTGTCAAGAATAATATTTGCAACATTCGCGCCAACTTATCCAATTTCCGACGGTGTGTTAAAAAATGTGCATTAATCTTACACTTGACGCCAACTTCGTTCGAAGCTCATTCTCGTTTAATACGTTGCATACGTATTCATTCAGAAGTTGGCCGGCACGCCCCGATTCAATTTTTTACCCATCGGAAAGATTAAAGCGCCGGTCATTCAATATTAATAAGAACCACAAACTTTATTACAACTTCTCACGCGATTATCGAACCTTACGCTATATTCAATTTGATTAGATTCTGTATGCTGTCGAGAGATTTCTTTTATATCGGTGATAAAATTGTGTAGTTCATGACTGATTCAAATTCTTCCATCTTCACGACTTTTCGCAACTCATGATTAATTCGTATACTTTTGCATAAATAATCGTATACTTTGATAATTCACACTTCAGTGCATTATATACAGTCACGGAAATATTTAAACACTTAGAAACGTGTCTCTTAGCCTCGAGTTTTGTATGAAATTTAATGTCAAGAACGTAGAAGAAACACGAGTGTTTAATTTAAACATAATAGATTGAACACGACCGACTTTATTGAAGAGTCTCGATATTGTGTATGTACTTCTGAACTTCTGGAGTTGCAAATCAATCGGCAGCGCTACGTTAAATCTTGAACGAGCGAGAAAACAAAGGTGATGAGAACGAATAGGACAGAGAAAAATAGCGGGCGCATCAGCGAGTAATACCGATCAATATTCAAGTTTCCCGGGCGAAAAACAGCTACGTAAAGTAGCTTTAAGCCTCAACTCTGCGCGACGCTCATAGCGATTCTTCACAACGGTTGACAGATTAAATACCGTCCCTTGACAATTTTCTTTTTCACAAGAGCTCGGTCTCTACTCCGGGCGAAGAGTTTCCGGCGTCAGAAGCACGTCGAGACCCGAGGGTTGGATGGCAATGTAGAAAGAGAGAGAGAGAGAGAGAGAGAGAGAGAAAACCGTAAGAAAAAATATGTAGCCGACGTTGCACGCATATTACGAACCACCACCCCATCGCCACCCACCACGTACGAATAAGCACGCTCTCGTATGTCACTTTCTGCAAATCCGGTGTAATCGAGAGGGCACAAAGCGGCACGGGCTGCCGCGCCGCAACAATACCACGCGTATTCCACCGGAGCAGACCGGCGAAAATATACATAAATATACATTTTTATGATGAATGTACTCGAGGAAATATATATGTATATATATATATATCGTTTGAAGAAGGAGATTCCAAAGGCGAACCAGCGGCAGGTGGGGAGAGAGGATGGCGGTTCAGACGCAACATATCGTATCAGAGAAACTCGTAAACGGATATGGAGAAGAAACGTCACGTCTAGCACCGGATATTTCACGCTCCCTCTTCCGTTCTTTTCGCATTTTTGTTTGGCGAACTCGCGTTACAATACAGCGCAGCAAATTTGACTCGCACGATGGAGGCGATATTTCTAGTTAACGCGAGACGATGTTTCACGAGTTGTTTTTATAAATCTCTCGCGTTTGACATCGTGCAGATTTATTAATTGCAGATATTAATTGCAAGTGACAAACGAAAATTGATAATCGAGACGCTACAACAAACTACGCCTGTTATATTCACATTCCGTGGAAATTTAATTGCAATTCAGAATATTTCGTAATCACTTGTTTTCTAATTGGTGCCATTACAGAAATCAATGACTCTACGCGCTAGAACTAGACTTTCTCTGCTTCCGTTTGTTCAACGGAACTTAATTAAAATTTTAATGAGGAAGCAGCGAATGTTTACTGCCGTGAAAACTTGAACGTTATTAAACGTGTTCAAATTTCTGTTACTTTTCTTTCTTTTTTTTTTTTTTTAATTGATAATTTGTTAAAATAGTTATTAAAATGGAACCAGGAAAAGGAGCGGGTGATTCTGTTTTATTGACAAATCTCGTAGTTAACTTTTATCATTAAAACACAATCCAAGGACTTCGTTTCCACGTGCCCAATTATTATTCATCCCTTGATGAAATTATCTTGGGATATAACTGAAGTTGCCTCGCCATCGCGACTCGCATAATTGTTCGCTCGAAACGAGGTTGGCGACTTTTCAAACCGTTTGCGCTGTCTCTTAATGAACTCCGGGCGTTATATTTCGATTTAAAACTCTCAAAAATCGTCTTTAAAAACTTTCTGGAGAGGGGGGGGGGGGAGAGGTAAAAAGAAGTAACCTCTGAAACCTTCCTGTTTTCAACTCGAGTTCGCTTCCAGTTGCGAAGAAAACGCACCCTCGTTGAAGTAGCCAATAATTTTAATTAACAAAAATGAATTAATTATTAATTATTCGTCGCACTTTCAAATTCCATGACACAACAACGCAAATCCACGCGAAATGCACGTTAAACCTAAACGATAAATATTGTCCAAGAACTGGACTGTTGCGCGATGAAAAGGGAAGTTCGATCGTTCGTAGATACGCGACACGATGAACTTCCTGTCCGACCTCTCTCGTTCGTCGAGAAGGATTTTAATTAAGCGTTCGGGAGTTTCTCCGTGGACGATGGCGGCCGCCGATTACGATTGAACGTTGTAAAATGAATACGTGGCCGAAACGATCGTCGTTGATCGGCTATCCTTGAATCCGCAATGGCCGGATGTTGTGCCGAACGTGCAAGACTCCGATGCCTGGTGCCTCTTGAGCTGGAATGACGTGCCACGCACGTCGAGAATTTTCGTTATGGTCCGCGAAACAGTTGCCAGTGCAAGGGATTAAAAATCTTTTTAACCGAGCATAAATAAAGACACGACACGGCCGAGGTAATCTCCAGACGAGGATTACTCCCGAGGCGTTGTCTAGGTGAAATCCCAACAGGCTCTCGTTTACCTACGGTGTTGTCAAATAGGACACACGTTTAGCTCGCTCTCGATTTTCTCCTCGGTAGCCTCGGTGCATTCCCGCGCGTCCACCAATTCAAAAACGTCCCAACCCCGTCCGAAAGGGAGATTCTGTCGAGCCGTCCGGTCGGGGCAAATTTAATCTCTCTCGCTCGCGTCAAAGTGAATTTCATAAAACAGACCGTCTCTCTTAAGCTCTCCGGAGAGAGCACTTCCGTTTCGTTGTTCCATTCTTCTCATATTTGACTCGATTACGAAGGGAAGAGAGAGAGAGAGAAAACTGAAGAGAGGAAGACTGAACGAGCCGGGAAAGAACGGGAAGGAAAGAGAGAGACGCGGCCGCGGACAAATAGAGAGAGTGAGAGAGGGGAAGGGCGACGATGTTCGAACCGATCCAAGGAGGATTCTTGCGGACTAATCTCGGGAACGAGGTAAATGGTAACTGATCAACGGGGGAGGAGACGGGAATGAAAGTGGGACGTGACGGTCGAGAATGCAATTGAATTTCAGATTTACGCCCGACAACGTAATGCGACTTGGAATTACGTTGAGTCGTAGACCATCGGCTGCATACCGGTTGCGAAAGAGCATCCTCCCCGAATCCGTCGGTTTCTCGCTCCGCTTTGATCGTTAATTCACTTTTAAAGTGAACGTTCATCGTGGAACTAAAATTCTCGAAAAAAAATTTAACAAACCGTGTGCATTCCTCGTCCGAAAATTACCGATTTATTCTTCGCGAACGCGCGAAACACTTCAATTGTAAAGACAAAAAGTTTCAAAGCTGTTCTCAGTCTACGACTAAGCTATCGTGAGTTATAAATCAAAAGTGCAAATCGTCGTGTGTTTACAACGTGAAACGAGGTCTTTCATCGGAACCCGAAGCTTTCCGAGACGTTGTTGCTCAAACTAGATTCAACCGGATCGTTCCTGTTAAGCCCCGCGATAACGTGGAAAGATCGTCCGATTATAGACGTTGTTTTCGTCTCGCGTTCAACGCCGTTTTGCAATTTTTCATACTTGAGTACGCGCATACATCTGTCAAACGTCTATTCTCTTTACAAAAAAAAAAAAAAAGAAAAAAAATTATTATCATTTAAAACTTTCGAAGGAAAGAGAGCAGATACGCGTGCCGTGAGATAACGTGTGAAAATTATCTATATCGTTGGATCTACGATGTGACGACTTCGCAGCAAACGAGGCAACTAAATTGGAAAGAGGAGCGCGATGGATAGGACGGATCTCTGCCGAGTCGGTAGAGCAAACCCTTTAGGCCAAGAAGGTCTCCGTCGGGTTTCTCGCTCGATAAAGTGAAAGTTAACGTTATCCAAGGTCGATCAAGGTTGCCCGATGGTCGGGCAGAGGTTCCCCTCGTGTAACCCGGGATCCCGTGTTTCGAAGCCAGATGTCGGTAGACCGTCCGTAACCGGTTCGATCCGCTGTGCACCGCGCACGAAGCGGTGCGCATTCCCATTGACCAGTTCGTAGCCTGAGTCGTGTATTCGGGCCAATAGTAATCGTGCGGTGCCTTTGAGAACACGGTACGGTCTCTCTCTCGTTGGTCTTGCCTCTCGTGGTGCGCTTCTCACACGTCACACACGTCGGAAAACGAGGAAGGGCGAAACAACGACGACGACTACGACGATTACGACGACTACGACGACGACGACGACGAAGAGAAGGAGGAGAAGGACGAAAGTTACGTCGAAAGGAAATCACGTCGGTGAGGAAATCCAAAGGAAAAGTCGGAGATCACTAGTCGGAAAGAGGAGCGAACGCAAAAGGATTCGTGGGCGATTCGCGTTCTCGTCTGTCGCGCCTCTGTTTCCGTGCCGTCGTGTTCGAAAGCCGCGGAGAAGCTGCAACTCTTTTTCGGTACCAGGATTCCGCAGCGGGAGCCGCGCAAGACGAGGTGAGTCACTGATTTCCGTGCACCATCCACGCGCAATTTCCCTTTAGCCGCGAACTCCGGCGCGACGTTCGCGGCTAAAGTCGGACAGGTAATGGAAGAAAAGGAAACTGCCTAATATCTTCGATCGATGACGAAGATTCCGTGGTATTAGAACGTCGCCGCGATCGTCGCCGTTCGTCGTCGTTCGTCGTCTCTAGTCACCGTCGACGTTTCTACGCGCGTAAAGCTTTCGTGCCTCTTACGTGCGTGCGTGCGTGCGTGCGTTCGCGCGTTCGGTCGTTCGTTTCCTCGCGACGAACTTTCTGTCAACGAGCTACGCCGATTATAGAATAACCGGCGCGTCAACGACGCTGTTCGAAGTGAGTCACACGGTGTTGCAACGAAGGTCGAGCTTCGTCTCTTCGTCAAGCTGCTCTGGGATCGATCTCTTCGATTCCCTCGAGCCTTCTGTCACACGGTTCATTTTTAAACCAACTCTCCCGCCACTGGCATGTGATTTAGCATTTGACGAGTGCGTCAGCGATCGAGAGCTCGATACGTCACCGCTGGCAGCCCGGGTATGCGATTACTCGACGAGAAACGAGGTTAGACGTTACACACGCGGCTATCCACGCGAAAAATCAATACACGACCCTCCTGGGGCCACGATTTAGACGCGCGCGGATATATATTTCTACGATTCCGCGAATAACCCTTCGTGGAAAACCACACCAATCGCCGTGGTAATTCTGCCTCTGGCTAATGCGCTACACACGCGTGGACACACGTACACGTACGCGTGCATGGCTGCGTATTTATGAATCGGAGACCGCAGCTGATCCTCGTATTTTCGGTTCCCGTGGGGCCAAACGCGGAGCTTACGTAGGTTAAGTAACAGTTCGTTGCGTCATACGTGTTCGTCGAATTAATTTTAATTCCCCCGAACAATCCGAGCGAGTTGCCGAAGAAATTAGAATTCGACGAGTTTCAACATTTACAAAACTCTTCCTGCCTGTGACGAGAGTTTAATGGGATTTCATGGATATGCCCGAACGTCGAATTAACGAGGCACGGACACGGGTGGGCTATTTAATACGGAAATCGGTTTATTCCCGCGCGCGAATCTATGTGCATCGAGCTTTTTATAATCTCGTTCTCCTTATCGATTGTTCCTTTTCATACGCGCGCCGACCACGAAACGTGGCTCTTGCTGTGTATGTCCGTACACACGGACGGTTGAGTTTTCATTTTTATCCATTGGAATTTTAAATCTCGAAATAACGAACGTCGAAGGGAAATGCGATCCCTTTTTTCTTTCGTCTCTCTCTCTCTCTTTTTTTTTTTTTTTTTTTTTTAATCACGACGTGCCACGCATTAAAGAATTTATAGAACTTCGAAGAGGCCTGACAAAGTGAAAAAACCAATTGCGCGTTTAAACCGGATTTATAATTTTACCACGGAGCGTCGTCGCTTTATTCTCGCATTTTCTTTCTATATTAGGTTACGAGAACTCGATCGGTCGCGAGCGTGACGCACAACTCGGAGAACGAAGTTTCTTCGATCGGTGGTTTTAATTGACAGGAAGACGGGAAGATCGACACTGATTAATACACCTGAGTGGCCTGAGGAGGATCGTGCTCGTAAAAAGTAATTTACGCTTTCGGTTTTTACGATCGATAACTGGGCAACACCGTGGAAAAGAAATTTCCTTTCGGCGGACAAGCGGTCTCGTCGACAATCGGATTCAACCGGTAACGCTCGCGTTAATTTCTTCATCGTACTCAGCCCCGGTGCATTTATCGATCGTTATCGTTGCCGTGCAAATTCGTCCGGAAACAGATATTCGGGAAAACGAAATCAGTGTACGGCCGACAGTCCTCTTGCGTAATTGAACTAACATCATTAGCGAAATTTATCGAGTCACTAATTTCCCCGGCAATAACAAATTCTCTTGAACAACAGCAAAAGATTTTGACCTTGGTTAAAATGTTTCCATACGACATTTTGCTCTTCGTTTTATTTTTTCGAAATGTATATTTTTTTCGAAGCGTTTGAGATACCACGTAACTTCTTATCTCTCGAGTACACGGATCGTCATTTTAAAACTCGACGAACCTCGGGGAGAAACGATGAAAGAAAGTGATAAGAGAAAATGATTCAGGCTTCCGTGCACATTAGCGAAAGGAAATAGAAAACGAGCAAGACTCGGCAAACAGGAATTGCTCATTTTACTAACAAATTCTCTTAGATAACGGTAGAATTCCAAATAAGACAACTGAACGTCTACAAATTTTACAAATCAGCCGACTGCCTTGCAAAACTGGAAAATTTTCAACGAACACTCATCGTAGGTCTAAAAATACAACTTATCATGGGTTATTAAATTATAATTACGCAGGAGGGCTCGCGCAACGAGCTACCAAAAAAAAAAAAGAAAAGAAAAAAAGGAAAAAACAAATAAAAATCGGCCGTGCACGTCGAATCGTCCCGCTATCAGGCTCGTTTCTGTTTACTCTAAATTTTTGCATGCGCGTTTTCCCCGGGTACGAAGAACACACCGGTTTGAAATCCATCCGGCGAATCGTGTGATCCACGAACCGTGAAAATTCGCCGTTTCGAATTTCGGAAAGCGGAGTTTCCACCCGGAGCAGAGCGGTGTCGTGGTCATTTCGGATTGACACGGTCACTGAATCGCCGTTATCGCTTTTCTATCTCTCTCTCTCAGCATCTGCGTGTTTCCACATAAAAGACGCACATAAACGATAGCACCTTGCAGTTGGCATGCAGCCACGCATGATTGTCTCGATGTGTAATGATCAGAATTCATTGAATTCTTTTGCATGTCTCTTTCACGTCCGTCTCTTCCTCCTTGTCTTGTTTTCTTGTTTCGTTTCGCTCGGCGGCTGATCGACGAGGCAATGGCGAAAGGTACAGAGGAAAGCTCCTCCGCATTAATGGAAAGATCAAACTGTTTGGACGAAAGAATGAAGATATCGGGTTTAGACCGCGAGATAGGTAATCTGGAGAAGTGCATCGGGACCCGGGATCGACCATGGGCGTGCACAGGAAACGTTCTATTAGCTCTGAGAAACCGTAACATCTGTCTTCCTTTCTTGGCCAGAAAGCAATTAAGGAACGTCAACTGAGGACGGACAGGTGCACGCAGACAACATCAGCCTCGACAGTCTCTCTGTAATTCATCGAATTAAGTTTGGAGGCTATGAAAGAGTTTATAGTCGAACTGCGTGATTTCGAAATTTTTGATTTAACCGAATTTCGCGGGAAATGCAGAATGCGAAATAAAATCAAACAGTTTAAATAGTGTCTGTAGTCAACCTAACGATATCATTAGCGATAAACTTGTAGCTTCAAACTGAAGTTAATTTAATGATACTGGATCGAGCACGAGCGATAAGAATTAAATGTTTTCATCGATCTGTTCACACGTGATTACTTGGCCAAGTGGTTATTGGTTACGACGTTTGAAGCAAACATGGTTGGTGTTGAGTCACCGAAAATATTATAATTGCAGTTTCGTCCGAGCAACGACAGGTGTAGTTGTCCTTTCAAACCGCGATGACGTCACGAGCGAAGCGTTTGCATCCTTGATGAACAGCATTAATGAGTGACTGTAGTGTTATTCATGGCTTTCGACCGCGTTTGGTTTTGCTCGATTTTGAATATATTAAGATGAGAAACGCTGTGGGCACCGCGTACATACATACGAAAAGAGTTTCACTTCGTCGAATCGCGTGACGAAGAAAAAAATCTTGTATAAACATCGAATTGTATGAAACGTCGCGCGATGGAAATCTGGTATTAATGCTCTTTCATAATTAATTGTCGGGGCAGAAGTAACTTGAGCGCGACGCGGGGCTAAATTGAAATTAATTGGAAAAAAACGAAGTAATTAAGGAAATTACTGGGGCATTAGTAAGAACAGACGTAGAGAGAAAAAGGATTATGACTCGAGTTATGCCGAGCTTGGTACAAACCAGCACTTTGATCCGGTAGTGAGCGCGTTTTCGTAGAATTTTACCAAAAAATTTCCCCCTCGGAGGTCTACATACGAATTGTGAACACATGTCATAACTGGCAGTAAAACGCTAATCCCGAATTTCAAACGATACTCGAGCTTAAATCGGAATACATACATACATGCTTAATGGTTCCTGTTATGTAAACTGCGGAAACACAGTTTTAGTTAAGTTGAATCTCTTGAATTAAAAAGACAATTCGTCTTGTCTCGTTTATCTATTATCTCTGGCGTAAGGGCTATTAATTGTTCAAGATTTGAAGATATTTTTAAATTTCAAAACCAAGTTTCAAGCAATTAAATTCAAAACTAAGTTTTAAGTGAGTCGATTCAAAACTAAGTTTCAAAACTAGTTTCTAATGAAAGTATTTCGATACCTCTGGAATCAATCGTTAATATATCGTTAGTTATATTACAGTCGAAAACGTTGAAATATTTCCACGTTTGCCGCAGGACGTCATAAATGAAATCGAAGGAAATGGATATTCTATGATGTACTGTTCAAGCGATACTTTTTCTCCATTAAATACTCGAAATTTTCCTGTTTCGTGTTCAAAATTTCATTAAAACTTCCAATGAAAGATTCCAACTCCAAAAGAATCAAAGACAAACGATTGTTCATCGAAACGTTCACGTGTTGTCTTGCGCTAAAATGACGCACGTCGAGAATTTTTTGTCCCAAAATTGCAATATTTTTTCAGTTCTATGTATATTTAATAGTATAACCCAGGCAAACCAAATAATAAATTTCTCAATAATTCCCTTCTCAATAATTTCTGTCCGGTGATATCATACCGACGAGTTCAAAAAGAAAGCGACGAATTATTTTATACGATTTGGTCACTCGTTATGGTCCGCAATCAGTTGCCAGCGCAACGTGGTTTATCACGAATGTTAAAATACGTTAATTCACAAAAGAAATCGAAGGAAGATTATTTACCCATGAAAAATCGTTTGCCGATTCTTGTTTGACTTGAAAATTCAGAACATTCGGCGTATCTCGTCAATTATACACGGTCCCTTTGACTTGGAAATTCTGTCGAAATTAGAGAAGCCCAAGGGTCTAAACCCCAAGGGTCTAAACCGTAAAATATCCGAACTTGCAGACCAATGAAACTGAAAGGATAACGATCAGTTACTAGTCATCGGAGTGACTAAAGTAGAGTCTACCAACTGACTGACTCAGTCAGTCTTTCAAAAACCATTTGCCAATGCCTCGATCGACAGTCCGAGCTCGTTCTCACGTGGAATCTCCTTATCTTGGACTTTCTTTATTTGCCCGTTTGCCCGTTCGTTTGCCTTGTTGACGCACGATATTGGCGTATCTCGGCTTCGGGCACGCGTATCAGCCATCATCAACAACAGCAGCAGCAACCAACGAGGGAAAAACGCCCCGAGTGAGAGGTAGATCCACCGGGACACGGTGGACAGGATCATCGTTGTCGAAGTCGTCCGAACAGGACGGTCCGGAGCGGGCATTTACCGCGGCATTTTCATCGTGGGCGAGCAACAGCGAAGCGGAGATACGTCGTCGCCGCCATGCCGGCAGGTATTGGCGCTTCGTACAGGTCGTTAGGCGACTTGGGCGAAGACGTGTACAAAAGTACGACGATCGTCGACCAAACGCAGACCACCGGGCAGAGCGTCCTCGAGAGTGTCAAGAAGGCTTTCAGTTTCGCCTCGCCCAAGGTCGAACTGAGGAAAAAGGACCCGCTGATCGTGGACCGCCGTGAGAGCGTCTCGATCGTCTCAAGGTAATGCCTTATACGATATTGTCTGCGTGTACAGGGGAAAAACCGGTCGGCAGGTAGGGGTGACGGTCGCCGAACACGCTGTTTCGCATCGGTCTTTTCGTTGTTTCTCGACCTCGGACCTTTTTCTCTACTCGTCGTCTCCTCTGCGCGAGTGATGCACGCGACTCTCACCGTCGATGAGATTTCACGCACGATCTGTCATTGCTCAGATTATTTCTCTGTCATTGTATAAGTATACGCGAAGATTACTTTTAGAAAAAGTAGAATGGAAGCAGTTTTATTATTCGACACGTTCAATTGACGTTACCAAAACTGGTTTTTTTTTTCTTTTTTTTTAAATTAAATCCTTAACTTCTTCAATGCGTCAATCCTCAAAGTTTCTAAATATTACTTGTCTTGATAATTGTAACTTTTCATTTTCGTACCAATATTTCATATTTGAAAAAATGGAATATTTCTATTTCGCTCGGCAAAGTAACTTTTTTTTCACGTGAAATTGAATTCAGCATAATTCGAAATGTACAAACAACGCGCTGAATCGAGTTAATAATCTCAGAGGAAATTCAAATTACGATTAATTGGATCGAAATTCGTATTCGACGTAGGAGGGATGAAACTCTTGAAGGATTATCGAATTCCTTTTCAGCGAAGATGGCATTGTTCGTATCAAAGAGAGAGATTTCGTATCGAAAGACAAAACGCGATCAATGACGAGGTAACCTGGGCAGAGGCTAAGGAGGTCGTGAATGATCGGTTCGAGGTCGAAAATGTCGGCGGTACGGTTAGAGTGCTTTTACTATTGGCCACGGTGGTGGACTGGCGTCGAGGAATCGATCGTTACAGTTTTCTGCCTTTTTCTCTTGTTTCTCTTTTTTTTTTTCTTTCTTTTTTAACCGATCGTGACTAAAATTACATAAACGTACTCGGTGAACTTCGAAGAAAAAATATAACAGAAAAAAAAGGGAAAAAAAATCACCGGGGTGGTTGCTTTTCAATTACTAAATTTTATTCCCACTAAAACGTCCGACTTACTAACTGCTTGCAATAACGAACGAACTTGGAAAGTGGAACTCGTAAAGACGAACTTTACAATCCATCTTCAAATATCGTTGTTGAATTAAATCCGAGAGGTCGTATTCTGCGCGTACGTAAAATCATTTTAACGTATTTTATTCTCACTGTGTTATATTAAATACGATATTTTCGACCTAATTGTGTTTTTCCTTTTAATTATTAAAATATCTTTTTGTACGCGTAATTTCTCGCTTCATAGTAGAAATTGTATATTAAAATGATAGAAGTTTCTTTGCTAATGACGGAGATGCAAAAATTCGACGACTACAACAAAGGTTGATAACCTTTTTCGTGTTACACTGAACTCTCCAACCCGAATTCGTACAATGGCTCACGGAAGTTTGTAGAAACTTTTTATAACTATGAGCTATACGTACTGTATTGGCATTGTGATGATGAAATAAAATTATTATGACCATGTCGGTAAAATTTAAAACGTGCACTCGAGATTATACAAAAGTTACAAATAAAATATCTGTTACAAATACATTTCAAACAAACTACCAAAATTAATTATTCGTCAAATTTACGAACCACATTTATTCAATGAGACTTAACATTTACGTTCATTTTGATTGAACACAACAATAATCATATCCCGTTAATAAAATTTCGCATTCAGACTCTATAGTAGATGTTCAAATACTTTCACGAGCCATTGCACTTTCTTCGTACACAAGACAACAACGGACTACTAAAGGAGCTTCTAAAACGTTTCACGAAAGAAAAATGTCAAGAATCAAATACACCCGATACCGATCTTGCTTTTCAAATTCCGACATTTTCTTCTTCTTTTTTTTTTTCCCCCTTTAAACGCCGACGCATTAAAACACGCGAGCACTACTTGATCGAGATGATAGAATCGACAACACGATCAACCACGACAATATGCGACCCGAAACAATTTCGATTCTGCGACCGCTTCACGATGCGAGCTTCTTCGAGCCTAACCGCGGATCGAGACAAGCGCGCACGTGTCCCTGTTATCAGGGGATAATCAAAGACTGGTTTAACCTTAAGCACGGACGGACTTTAGGACCGGAAGTTGCTGGCGCGACTATTGATCGGCCTCGGTACAAAAGCAGGCCACGAGGTAAGCCGCATCATGCGACCTGTACGTCACTCCTTTCCTCGCACTTCCATTCCGCGCGTATTCACTATCGTTGTCTGACTTTTCCCCAACTTCCATCGCTTTCCTGTTCGCTTTCCGCTTCTATACGCGCTTTTGTTCGCTTTGTCTTGCTGTTGTTCACGCTGGCCTAAGCTACAGCTTTTGACGTAACGTCGCCGATAAGTTCGCAGCGCCGCGAACTGCGATCGAGCGTAACGATGACGAAGAAAGGAATGCACTTTTGTTTTAAATTCGCACGTTCTCCGAGGGGATAATGTAATATTTGTTCTGGAGAATTTTTAGAGTTACTCTCAAGTATGATACCTGATTTTAACGAAAGGTTCTCGGAAGTTGATTGTAAATAACAATGACAGCTTTAAAAAACGCGAACAGTGACGATGGTTTTTCTATAGTGCATACTACCGTAGCTATAAAATCAAATTCGAGATTTTCGATTCAAAGAAACGAACGTGTCATGTTTGCAATTTATAGTTTTCATGAAAAGAGCACGTTACGTGTATTGGCAGAAAATTAGTTTATTACACAGAAAGTCCCTCTCGTAGCTATTCTGTTAAGAGAGTTATTGTCAGAATACAGGAAGATGAAATGGAAGCAATAACTTTCACGTGATTGATTGTTCGATTTTGCACATTTCCGATCAATTTATGTTATATTTTATCTTACATCCTGTATCGGGATTGATTTTATAGGTATGGAAGTACGGTGTTGAAAGTGGTTGTATAGATACACCACTTTCAACACTTGTAACATTGGCAGAGAAAAGTTTCTAATTGATAATCAAATTTCGTTCCATTTGGAGTAGAATAGAAATTCTCTTCGATATCATTGAACTCTGTTACGTATCATAGTTTGATTTTAAGTAGAAAATTACACTAACAGAGGAAATATGTTATACGGAGAAATATAATGTAACACGTCCGATAGGATACACAGATTCGCTCTTTGTAGTAGGAAGCTATTCAAATTTATGTTTCCGATATCTGTCAGCCGCTGTTTACATTTACCTTTCGATTATTCGACGTACGAACATCAATCAAAATATAATACACGTACTACGTGTTTTACGTTTCGATTTATATGTTGTAGTGCTACGAAAGGAGATTTGCAGGAGATACTTTCGTTTAAATCTTCGACTTCCTTTCGGCGAAACACTTTCGCACGTTCCAACACGCGAAATTTCACCTGTATCGTAACTTTTCTCTGTCATGCTGCGTATCTATATCTAGAATCCTCAATTAATTTTAAATCCAATAAGAAAAAAAAAAAAAAAAAACGATTCCAATTATAATTTAACTTCAAACAAATTCACGACGATCGCAAGATTTAACGTTTAAACAGTATAATGAATAATCAATTTTGTACGAGTTATAATTTAGCGCAAAATAAACTGAAATAATTTCCATTATTAAATCATCTCTCGAAAGGAGTAACATCGAAACGTGCAATCGCGTGTCTCGCCGCGTGTATGTAACAACTGAAAAAATATTTCTGCGAAATTATCAGCGACGTTACGTTATTATTATTATCGTTACCAGTAATCTTCTTCTTCTTCTTTTTTTTTTTTTTTTTTTTTTTTTTTTTTTGCATGCACATAGTCGGATGTGTGTTCCTTTGTCCTCGCAACGCTCGAGTTGCATTAGCGTGTGGTTCGTGGCGCGCGACGAACGTAGCGCGTGCGCTGCGGAACCGGCTTCTCAGTCCAAGAGAGATCCTCCTGCGAGGTCGATCCTCTCCAAGGGCCAAGACGCACCAACCGCGAACACGACGACGTCTCTCAACCGCACGGATCCTCAATTTCTTCCGCGCGGAGGGAGGGAAACAACACCCGGAGATTCTTTGTTGTCGCGACGATGGCCACCAAACGGATGCGTGTTCCATGCGCTCCGATTCATCTTGCTATCGTCTTTCAAATCTATTTCCGTTTCTAGACGGATCGCGAAACTCGACGAAAGACATCCTGCGTGAAAGCAAGCTGGTCAACGACGGTTTCGCTCGGTCGTTGACCAGAAAACGCACTCCGGATTCGTACCTTAGGTTGCGGTTGTAACAAGCTGGCTTTATGCTGATACGGCACGCGGTAGATCCGATCGTTCTCGCCAGTTTTTTGCATTTGGAATGACGATATTGCCTGCTAATTGTTTGTCGTTGGTTACCCCGGGTAGAGGCCGCAAGCCGCTAGGGCCGGGCGTTGTTATTATTCGCCGCTATTTTGTTCTAGGGAAAGAAACAGGATGCCGACCGCAGCCACGCCCGAGAAATCTGCTCTGTTGGGGTAAGTTTTTCCCGTTGAGAACAACCATAGACCATCGTAGAACGTAGAGGTGCGTTGTACCTTCTGTGAAATCATTGTATTACCCCTCCGCTCGCGTAGATCGCAATTGATCGTGTGCAGACACTCGCCGTAGACCTACTATACGTGGTCGATACTCATCGACATCCGTCTGTTAGACTGTAGGGATTTACAGGTCTCGCAGAGAGAGAATTGGCATTGACCCCGATCGTCTCGGTAAAGCCGAATGATCGTCACGGTAATTGGCAGCCACGTTTATTAAGAGTGGCAACCCGTTATTGCTCCTTTTCAAACGTCAACAGACAAGTCAAGGTTTCCCTCTTCGATAAACTGCTGATAGTGTCAGAGGCGCGAACGTATCGCACGTACTCACATCTCTTCATACGAAAACCCCAATGAAGAACGATCCGCTTCGATCCGCCGTGTACGTTTGCACGTGCATTCGTTGGTTTTCTTTTCCCTTTTCTTTTTTTTTTTTCTTTCCTCTCTGTCTCTGGTGTATCTTTCTCCATTGAAATTATCGCAATTCCCTCAAGTCGCAACGCAAGAGCGAATCGATCGGATGAATTAACCGAGCCTCGGGAGAAATGAAATTGCAACGTCGAGGCATTGCGTGCGACCTATTTCTCCGCGCGACCGTTCATTCAATGACCGTACATACATCGTTTTCGTTCTTCGCCGTTGGAAAATATATTTTTGATTACACAGAGCGCGAGGACGGGAAGAGTCTGAAAGATATCTGGAGCATCCGCTTTCACCCGGGAGCGCGGTTATTTTCTCGATTTTTCCCGGCGACGAAATGGAATTCGTCTGTGGCCGATCATTCGGACGAACATCGACGGTGATTTCCTCCATCGAAATAGCGCGAAAGCTCTCGGAAAGGTTTACACTTCTCGTTTAAATGTAAATTCCCAGCGTAATTAGAGTTCTCAAATATTATCTCAACTTGCAGGGCTCCTCCCCTTCCCCGGACTTAAGGATTATCCTTATAACATTCGAGCGCGCCGAATTCGAAAACCTCGCTCCAGCTACGAGTTAACTAGCAACGTCTGCCTCGGAATTAATAATTAAGGACACGTCCAAGCCACGTTTGTCCAGTGTTTCTCCAGAAGCTACTTAATAATACGAAAGAGTATCGATCGGCGATGCCCGAGAGAGAAGGGCGGACGGTTGTAAGACAAACGCAGTCAAACGTAGTTTCTAACGCGACGATTTCAATGAAACTTCCGTTACGTAACACCGTGTCTCGAGTGTATTTCGCTCGCGTACACGCGACGAGCCAATTCGGAGCCGTCTCCGATCCGCGACGTGACATTAAATTTCTAATTCCGCGGACACCGTCGCGTATTGTTCCCGCGTAATTAAACCTCGAGAATTACACTTCTATCCGCTGGCACGTAATGACACTTGACTCGAACGAGTGTGCGAGTCGAGTAAACAATTCCGCCAGTCGAATATATATATATCGCAATCCCAACACGTTTCGTAATTATTTGTTGCCGTGTGCATGCATACGACCGACACGCTCTGTCGTAATTAATTCAATTTTCCGATGGATTTACTCTTGATGCATGCGTATCTTCGAGGATACGTGATCAACTGCTCGTTAGCGTGTGCAAGGCTGGAGATCGTGCGTCGTTTCAAAGGAAAAAAAAATACAGTCGTTGGGTTATACGACGGCTATAACGCAATATATTTATGTTGCGTTACTAAAATTTACAGTGTTTGTAATAAAATCACTGTAACTTTCTTCACAGAAACTGAAATGTTCTTTCGAAAATTTACGATCGCTGGAAATCACGTGACGTTATTGATCAGTCAAAGATTCCGCTAGAATTCCAATTCTAACTCTAAAAACATTGGCAACGGTTTTCAACGAATTTAAGAGCTAAAGTAAACACTCGGGCGACATTTTTCAATCACGCAATTTGTATTTGTTTTGTTGCTCCGAAATTGGGTAATCAGACGAGTTGGCGCCCTACTTCCAATTACAACCACTAAACTTCTTCCTAATCGATCTTCGTTGCAGAACGGTTGACGGTGAAATTAGGATTAATTACGAGTCATTAGAGCGGGGAACGAGCGAGCTCGAGTTCTGCTCGAAACCGCGTCAAGTTGCGCTGTTTGAAAATATTTATTCGCGAATTGGAGACACGGGTTTCCCGCGTTGCACGGAAAGGAATGGAAAGAACTTGGGGGATATCGATCAACGTAGTATTTGTGTCACAAGCCACTGACAGTTGACAATACCACATGTCAGTTAAAATAACACACACCGCGGAGAAGCAAATGTTCACTCCGCGTTTCATTCTGTAACTAATAATAAAGTCGAGCAATTTGCAGACAGCGCTTGACAAATATTTGAAAACCGTGTCTGCGTTGATACTGACGTGCACCGTACAAGGTTCTTTTACGTCAAAATCCGCCTTCTTTCTTTCATCTCTTTTTAGTTCAAGTATTTTTTTTTTTTTATACAGATTTAAAGTCACATCGACATCGAGGTTATTAGCGATTAGATATTTCTATTGTACTTATATTTTGTAGTATAAATTTAGGTTCATCAAATATCGAAGTGCTCTCTTCAGATGATTTTGGGAAAGTGGGATTAATCGTATCTTCTCTGCAACTCAAAGTTTGTGCATTCACATAGAATGTGTTGAGCTGTGACAGATTTTTTACATCTATCACAAAAGGGACAATCAGTCTTGGTGCTTTTTAATCGAGCCAGTGTAATCTTTTCTTTCTTGGTTAATCCGCTAAAAGGAATTTCTCGGTAAAAGTCATTTACGTTGTAAATCTTCGTTCGATTTCACGTTGTCCATGGTGTCCTCGAATTCGAGTATTTTACTTTTCATTGAAAAGAAGAGACGTTGATTTCCGTAACCTTTTTTGATCATCGACATCGTGCGAACATTGATATTCGCGACGATTCTTTGACATCTTCTTTGCTTTCTTCTTCGTTCACCTCTTCGAAGATATTTTATCTTTAACTGAAGAAAAGTTCACTTTGTCCTCCACTTTGTAACACAAGTTAAGGGAATTGAAGATAATATTTGGGGAGAGTTTAAAAAGTTGTCTCTGTCGACGTTTGCGGAATGTAATTCTACGACATCTTCTTTCTTCTTTCAATCTTCGCTTTTGTTTCAATCTTCCAACCTCGTGTTTCATTTTGTAACATGAGTTGAAGAATTCGGAAGTAATATTTAAAAAATTGTCTGCGCCAGAGTGAATAACTGCAGAGTACGCTTCTCTGACAAGACACTTAATCTTCCTTCTTTTGTATCTTTCCAATTTCTCTTTTACCTCAAAGTCGTTTATTCTCACTTAAAAAATACGAGCCTTTGACTATACGGTGATATAATAATCTATGCATACTTGTCCTTCGTTGACACTCGTTCGTTATTGTAGTACAATTACCCAGGACACACACAATGATAAATGGTGTTAGCAGGACATTAAAATTTAAGAGTTCGTTGTGTACTCGTACGTCATTTTGCTCTACTTTCGCTGAAAATTCGTTTTCGTGCCACTTGGCAACACGCCGGATTCACCTGAATTGCACGATCCTCGGGATTTAGCTCAATTTCAGACTCGATAAAAACAATGCGCCATTTCTCTCTCTCTCTCTCTCTCTCTCTCTCTCTCTCTCTTCCTCTCCCTCTCTCTTTTTCTCTCTGAATTTTTTAGAATCGGTATCAGTGGAAACAGGATCGAAGCATTAGAAAATCTGAAACTCTACGCCGTCGTGTGAAATCGTGGTTTCCGTGGACTTACGTGCTCTTAGAATATCGATTGACGTTTTGTTATTAACGTTGTTGAAATAGAAGAAATATCGACGTGACCATGAGATCACTTCACAGAGCAATTTGATCACAATGTGTCAGACATCACGTCGACCGTAACCTTAATTATACCGTAGGTAATTACCTGTAATACAAGTATACCTGTATCTGTATCTGTATCTGTAGCAACAGTAGAATATATCCGTAACGTAATAGTAGAACATTCGCGAATATAATTATTAATTATTGCCAACCGTGTTAAAATATGTTCGTTATAGATTATTGCAACCGGATCATTAGCTCATTAATCTAATTAATAAAAACCGGTTGTTCAATCCTCTCGTACAAACGCCACAGTGTCCTTTAGAGGCAGACGAACGCTTTGATAGCAAACGTTGCGTAATTAGCGAGAGCGCATGAACCTAGAGAACTCCGGCCACGAAAGCTGAAAATTAGAACAAAGACCCCCCCGACAACGACCCTTCCAGGATCGCAGGCGAACGAAAGGTAACGAATCACGAGATTGCAACTTCTGCATGACGTACGAATAGATGAACATTTGACTTTTCTCTGTGTATATTATATTTTAAGATGCATCCATTCATTGACGTGTTCGATATTGGACATATTCAATTTCTCTAGATGCGAGATTACAAGTTTGTTCTCTTTTTCCCTTTCTCCCTGAAATAAAGCAGTTATAGCGAATCGTGCTCCGCATTCCATATAGATTTAGCGAGCGAATCGTGTCCGCCTGCTGTTCGAAAGAAAGCCCGACTTCAAAAAAGAAAAAAAAAAGGGGGGGAAAGACGTAAATCGATCTATCCCCGATAGCCTCGTTTTACATGCGTCTCTCTGCGACCGTGAACAGAGAGAGAGAGCCCCAGGCTGACGAAAAATCTCGTGTGCAGCGCGGTTAATCGGTCGGTAAAAAGGATACGTGGCGAGATATATCGAATGACGTGTGGATATCGAGTGTTCGTACGCAGCGGTTAGCTTGGCTTCTATCGATCGAACGGTTTCTTACGAATCCACCATTTTTCTTTTCTACCACAGGCGTTACCAATCTTGGCGGAATGCGTGCAACAAACTCGCATTTACCCGTAATAATTTTATTTCCCGTCTGTCTCGACTCGTGCTTCTATGAATTTATGTCAACTCGCGAGCTACGCTGTGCAATTGATAACGGAATATGTACGGATTTCTAACTACACTGATGACTTGAGAAAGTATTTGCATACTGGCGTCAGAATTCATTTTTATGAACATATTGTAAGAATCGTTTGAAATTGCTTGAGATTTCATTTATACTATATTAGGAACGATTATCTTGATAATGAACAAAGAGGAATCTAAATATTGCAACTAGTGCATAGATGTTTAATTAATATAATAAAAATTGTCCAAACATTTGATAGGTAATTTACATGAATTCTATACTTAAATATCTTAATTTTTGTTCCTTGGAAATTTGACCAAAATAAGAAGTTATATCTCATTGCAGTGCTAATAAAATTTCATGTGTGTTTTGTATGAAATTTTAATGTGTTTTACATGAAACAAATAATATATTCATTAGAGGTTCCTACGGTTGTTCGTGTATTTGACCATACCTTTCAATAATAAAAAATATTATTAAATTAAAAGGTATTACAAAAGCAGATCTATCACTGACGATAGTACATTTTTCCGATAGTATATTTTTACGCTCTTAGAATATCAAAGATTCCATGTTTTTCAATCAAAGAGTGTCCCTGTGTTATTTATTATTTCTATCGTGTAATATAACTGACGACTAATGAGACTCTCTGACATTATCCTCGTTACGGATCTCAGAGAACATGAGACGGATTAATTCTAATGAAAATTGAATGCGAGCGATCTCGACCGCCTACCGGTTGAAACCGGCCCGTTATCTGTCCTAGCCACTCCAGTTTCGAGCATGCGTTGACGTTTTATCTTGCCCGAAATTCAAATCAACTTTAAATTTCGAGTTAACCGTGGAAAAGGGACGAGACTGCGAGCAGGCGATTAATTTACAGCGGATTTGAACCTCGGCTTAAAGCTCCCTGACCTTTCCATCCGAATACCTCGAAAGTTTCGTCGTTTTTCTGCCCGCTGAAAACTCATTGAACGCGGTCACCCGGTTAAATCCTCCTTCTCACCAATATTGTGTCTATTCAGCAGTTTTTTGCCATTACCTTTTTTTCACAATTCGCGCCGGACACCTCCCAGGCTGAACACTTTTTCTCTTCGTACGCGTAACACAAAGTAGTTTCGAAATTAAAAAGACAAAAAGAAGAAAAAGAAAAAGAAAGAACGGCAGAATATTCGAGTCGCGCAAAAATTCTTCCAGGCGTGTATCTAACAGTGTTTAAACGTCACAGTTTCGACATTATCCGATGAAGCTACCAGGGTTTTTTTTTTTTTTTTAACTGAAAAAGAATTCAAGAAGGTACAGAAACGTCCAGAATTTCCATAACCGATATTCCTTTGTCCGTACCTTCGAACAATCAGTCCTCGACGTTTCTTTGAGTAAGTTTTAACACGATCGAACAGTCGCGGAAAAGTAGGCGATTCAGTCTACGTGATTTCAAATCTATGAATTTCATTTGAATATCTTGCGAATATCTTGATATCAACTTGATTCATGCTGGCTGTAACCTTGACTTAATCAACGTTTGCCAAACAGTGTCCTTTTGCATAATTAGAAAAGTCGATCTTTGAATCATTTAACGCGAACTGTCTACTGAATTTCATATGTCATTAATTATAGACATATAGTGTTATTATTTTTTCCAAACACATTCGATCGAGTACTTCACATACTTTCGTAGCAATTCGAATGAAATTTATAGGATCTGCTACGTGTAAAAGAAAAATATAAATTTAAAAACGCAAGCTGAGCAGTTAACGACAGGCCATTATTATCGTCACTGTCTTCATCGACCAACTCGGGACAGGAACACGGCCGGACTTAACTTGAACCGGAAATGATAGTGCGACGTGCTAGAGATACGGGAAACCACACGCAGCTAGACTCGCTGTGCTTTGAAATTCAATGAAGCGGGCTCGAAACGATAAATTCAAAACCACTACAAGCACCGTTTAATCTTACCGCCTAATCCGGAAAATAGAACAGCTAGGGAATCAATGGGGGTCATTATATTAACGTAATAAGTCGGAAACGGCAATTTGAAGAGTTCACTTTGAGGCAGAGGCAGCAATTATCTTGATAAACGAAGTTTCGAAAAGAACTTGTTAAACGTTCATGAACTAACAAGCAATACTATTGTTAACATCGCTTTGTTATTCTGCCAGAAATATTGAAATTAAGATAAACGAAATTCATCGTGAAACGAACAATGTGTTTGTTAGAAAATAGTGATAAAAAGAAATTTTTAAAAAGTAAAATAGACCAAATTGTAATTGGCTCTTTGTATTTTTTTTTTTTCTTTAATATTATCTTTATCATTACTAAATTTTTTATTAATATTAAATATATAGTATTGAAATATTGTTATGAACTTAATTGAAAAAAAATGCAAGCAGGAAATTGTTTTACATATTGTACTTTAACTACTCTTGTATTTCTGCGTGTTGTGTGAATAAACGCAGATTTCCCGTGAAACGCGCAAGAAAGCAGCAATCAATTAATGATTCTAATCTACGTAACGTCGCGCTTATGCGAGTTTCTAGAACTATAAAAAAAAGATAGCTGTTGAAACACTCTATAACAAATTTATTGAACGTCTCGTCGTGTTTTTAGATTTTATTTCGTTAAAGATTTCGGAGATCGTTTCCCATTGCAATTAGAAAACACTTAATTGAGATAAAATGAAGTACCCGAGATCTTTGAAGTTTCGTTCACAGGCTGATCGATAGCAATAAATGACTGATTAATCTCGACGGTTCGGTTTCTTCTTTATTGCGACTCCCGTTTGCAATTATTGGACGTATTTTCTACGAAACTGACTTTTATTATACTCTTTAAACTTCAAAATGGATAAAACTAAATGAAGAAACTTTAATTGAACTTTACTTAAGAAGAAGGAATATATACGTGCTTATCCAATGAATTTAATTTTCATCGAATGAATTTAATATTCAATGAATTATTTTCGTGATTGTCAAAAGATACACGTAAAACTCGTATCTTGATTTATGTATAAATTACGATATCGACACAATGATACAATTTTGTGATAACGTTGCGACAATTTCCTAGTTTCAACATCTGTTCGCGTAATTATCAGTGTAATCTCGCTAGAGAAATATAATGATAGTAGCAAGGTGAATAGTCAGGTTAGTATCGTTCGTAATCAATGCTCTATCAATGTAAACAAGAGAATACTGTATATATCTAACCGAAACATTATCTATCTCTCGCCAGGTTTCATGACACGAGGAATTATTTTGAAGTACTTACTCGTAATTCTTAAAATTAAGTGATTTCGTTGGAGAAATTTTTCTGTAGCGAAGAAAAAGTAATTTCTCTGAAAATTGTCTTGGGAGAGATGTATCAATTTTTTAAAAGCTGAGTGTCTGGAATTGCATTTTAATACCGTTAATTTCAAAGTTTTTAACAACAATGTCGAAAAAAAGTCTTCACTGCTCAAACTTTCAGGCGATTGTTCGTCCCGCGGGATAACGTATTGATTTTCGAATAAAGTCAACCTGACGCCGTCCAACAGCCGCTGTAAATCTCGACTGAAAATTCAATGAAATAGTTTCGAAGGAGATATTTTTGTAACGCGGACGCTTTAACGCACAACGAAAATTCCATTTCGTATCTTCTTCTATACCCGAGAAATGCCGTTTCATTTGAAACGAAATACGCAACGCAACAGAGTGAGAACGTTAAAACGACAACGGAAATTAATTCACTCCGTACAATAAGCTCGTTTTCCAAAGCTTGTGCAACGGAAAATGCAAAAACATATATATATATAAAACATCATTCTCGCCTCTCTCTTTTATATATATAGAAATTTATACGAGGAGAAGAGAGAGAGGCGAGAATGATATTATTGGAGAAGCAGTTTACGCAACGCTGGCCTTCTAAATGATAAAGCAAGGAAAAGAAACGTTCGACAAAAGGGCACCCGGGAATCACCCCCGGGAATCCGTCCGAAGAAAGTAACTTCTTTACGAGGTCAGTGGATGGTATTTTCACTGATATTCCAGCGCGAGGAAGGGAGCAGCGTTCCTTTATCTCTCTCGAACTTGGAGAAGCGGTAGCGTATATAGGGAACAGGTCAGCCTGAGTTCCTGACATTTCCCCGGTAAACTAAATTGGGTCGCCCCGTAAATCCTCGGGAATACAGGTCAATGTAGATTCTTCCGAGTATTAGACAAAGAAAGGGTGCGTCGCGCAACTTTTGCGAACGTTGCAGCGAGTTAACGCGATCGAATTAATTTCCGTTCGTTCTCGCAGGCTTGATTTTAAATTAGGAAACATCTCGCATTTTGAAAGAGAAAGGGTACCACGCTCGTGTTATTGATTTTATCGCAAGGATACACTTGCGACTGAGGAGTCAGCTGTGTTTCGACATCTTGAAACTCGGCTAGCTTTGTAGAGGACAATGAAACTCGCGCAGTATGAGACAGTATTTTTAATGCGATGACAAGAGAAGAGACATAATGCTGCGTACTTCGAATTTGATGAGGCGAATAACTATTTCAGAAATGAAATAATATACATGCAATTGTAACTGAGAGTGTTAAAATTAGTTGGAGAAACATTTTATGTCTCGATGAAGAGAAATTACATCTTCGAGGAGAGCTATGACTCTAATTACACCATCGATACTTCACGTAATATAATAATCGCTGTTTATTGTATCACAAACGACAAAACGAATAATCTACTCTTAAACTGTTCTCTGCAATTCAAGAATTATCCGTGATCAAATCTGACGAATTAGCTTGACTCGAGTGACCCTTGCTCTCACTGTCTTGCACGCAAGTTTCCCGTCCTTTACAAATCAAGAAAACTAACACGGAGAACGAACATAAGCTGTCGCAAAACTACAGACGCGTCCGTCGGAGGAAAAAGAAAGGAGGAGGGGGGGGGGGGGGGAAAGAATCGGAACTCTCGATTCACGAACTCTCGGTTGGCGTAATGAACGCGTGCTTAAACGGGCGTTAAACGGGGCCATTTCGCCGGGAAGTGAAATGCACTTTTGAACATTACGGGAGCTTTAACGAAGAAGAACGCGGGTTGCTTCGTGTGTTTCCTCTTTAATGTGTCTACAGCTGAATAGAAGTGCAGGCGTCAAAGGGAAATTGCGCACACGAATCAGAAGACCGCCGCACAGAATGAAAGCACGTGGCTCTGTGCATAAGCTCGATGACACGGGCCATCCTCAGAAACACATGCCAGATTCCGGCCATGCAACGCCATACTCGATAGGGCGTGGCCCTCGGAATCGATACCATAAAAAGCTCACTGCAACTTCTTTATCATTAACGTATCGCGACTTTGCGTGCGCGCGTTTATTATATTAAGCGTTTCCACGAGTTTTATGCGGATAATCCTCGACTTCTGTGGGCGCTCGACCGATTACACCCTTCGCCACGCACACAATGATAGAATATATATGGACATAGCTAGTGCAATCGATGATCGAACTATGGAAAAATACAGTGACTCGTGATAGTATTTGACTGCTTTTTTGGAGGGAATTTGTTTGCATATATTAAGCGCGATACGATGAAAACTTGTGGATTTCTGGAATTCTTGGAACTTCTAGACTCTGCGAACTTTTATGTATAGTATTTACGGAAAATTGGGAGGTGCAATATTCGAAGTATAATATATTTCTTACAATACTTGGGTAATAATAGTTTTGTATCTAGTTTTAATTTTAATTATCTTTAATTTCGAGGTATTAATATTTTCGAATTCGTTTCAAGTCTTATCAACGTGATCACGATAGTCATGACATATGACTAAATCTGTATAATGTAGAAAAATTTTTAGAAATTTTCAAATATCTTCGATGAAGTACGCAAATACTTCGTAGGAAGATATTTGAAAAAAAAACGTGTGAAAAATGCTTGATATTTTAAACTTCACATTAGAATAATCACTTCTTTGATATTCATGAAGTGATTAAAGTTCACATCGATAAAAAAGTTAATCACTCAAATAATTAAGTACGAATGTACATGGCAAGATCGCACCTGTCTAATCGTTACAAATAAATACAAATTATTTAAGCGTCAATAATCGATTATTAGAAAGCAATTACAAATTCCATCATGATTATGCGATAACAGTTCTATCGCTCCGACACTTCTATCGTATGAACCAGATATGCATTCGTATATTATCAATTAACGAGAACTGATAAAGTTACAGAAGACTATAAAACGATGATAGTTGTTCTCGTGAACATTAATTTTATTTGGTTTAAACAACTGTAATTATCAAACTGTTTAAACTTCTAACGAGCATCGACGAACAAAGGAAAGTTTTGTTGCAAACAAAAATAAAATTCCTAACGAAACAGAGAGAAGAGAACAAAAAGTTTATTCGCGAAATGTTTGTACGATACTCTGAAAGGGACAAAAATCTACAAGACTGGCCATTCAGATCCACTGAAAGCATCAGCTTGGCACATTTTATATTCCGGTGTTGACGTAGCGAAATATTTGATGATACTTCGGCCTGTAGTGCGAATGAAAAGAGAACAAGCAACAAAAAACAACGCGTTTCGCGTCAGTGATTCTTTTCACGTTCAACTTTTGCGTATTCGACGGTCTCAGTGTTAACACACTCTCACCATTCTATGTTTAACCTAACAGTACGTCAATTTATCCGAGATAGTTAAAAATGTGATATCAGTAAGAAGAGGTTTCGCATTCGAGGAAATTAAAAATAAAGTGGGCAAATATAGAAAAAAAATATCGATCCAACATGAAATTTCCACCGCGCGATTTTCTACCGACCCCTGATTGAATTATCATTTTTTCTACTCCGATGATTATTTCCCCCTTACTGAACGTACACGTATTTAATTTAATTCTTCTAAATATAATCGTTAATCCCACAATTGCCATGATATTTTTCAAAAATATTTTCAAATCACAAGTCTTTGTTCATTTTAAATTGTTTCCGTTAGGAAAGATAAAAAACAGTAGAAAAGTCAACGATAAAGCGGAAACTCTGGCAACCAAATATTAGATAGAATTACGAAAACATAAGATACTTTTAAAAGCGAGTGATAACAGAGTACTCTGCATACTTTCTCATAGACAAAGATAATGTTTCCACTATGTGTTTCAAGGAACATCAGCGTGAAATAAATCTCGCTCGAGATGGTACACCTTCAGTGTCTTTGCGATTTGTTTGCACATACATCGAGAACGTCTCGATTGATTTAAGTGTAGTTGAGTAGACAAGGGATTAAGGGAGTTCTTTTCATGCACACAGCACGATGCCCTCAGATAGTATGGACGACATCGAACTGAAAAATATTCAGCTTCAATTTCCTCCGCTAAGATGTTTATCGAGAGATGACAGTTCCGTGCGAGAGGAAAGGATTGAAACTGACAAGGGGAGTCTGTTGGTGGCTGTACAAGGGAACCGAGCAAAACCTGCCATTCTCACTTATCACGACTTAGGCCTTAACTGTGAGTAATTTGTATTATTTTAATTCGTAAATTAAATTCCACCCGGTGTGAAGTATATTTTAATATCATCTCGTAGTTTCATGTTTCTTGTAACAGGCAGCAATAAATTTCCTACTTTGTTTGTTTAATACTCAACGTGTAATTGCATTTGTTTAACTATGCTGAGTTTCAAAATGAAAAATATATGCTGGTGTAAAATTTTCACCGAATAATATTGCACATTGAGAGCCATAACAATTTAGGATTTTAATATAGAATTTTTAATTGCATTTTACTACCAATTTATTTTATTACTGTTGTACGAGGGAAATAGGTGACTTCAAGTGAGTTCGGTCTCAACAGACGGTTGAGATTTTTAATTGCCTGTGACGTAATGGGAAACGTGGAAATCGTTATTTCCAGATATATCGAGCTTCCAGGCGTTCTTCAATTACATCGACATGAGAGTTTTACTCGAAAACTTCTGCGTTTATCATGTGAATGCACCGGGTCAAGAAGAAGGTGCACCCACGCTGCCTGAGGAGTAAGTACATTTTCTATCAAAACTTTTATTTGTTTCCGGCCACAATGAATTGACAATAATTGAATCAAAAGAAACGGATGTAGTCAATCAATTTCATTTATTTTAACTCTTCACACTCGAAATACTTTTAGATACTTTTCTGATTTCTCGGATCTTTTTAATTATTACTATAATTCTGATATTTCTAATTTTATCGATTTTGCAATTTAATAGTAAAAGAGATTGCTCCACTAATTGAAGATCCAATCAAATTTAGAAACGTGTTATAAATTCATTTGCTAATGTTTATAATGAAAAGAAACTTTCGTACTTTTGAATGCTTCCCTTTCTCTACATAATAAATACGAATTTAAATATCGGAGCTGTAATTGTTGCAATAACCTTTTCAATTTTCACACAATCTTTTATCGGCAAGCAGTTTCTACAAAATATCAATTTCTTTCTCCAAAAATATGACCGTATTGCGAGCAACCACATTTAAAGTCAATAAACGACCGGTGCCAATTGTCAACCAGATTCGTGCGCGGATTCTCTTGAAGTCCGAGTAACGAGTTCGCTAATTAACGCGCGGTAGGCTGTGGCGAAACGAAAAATAGAAAATGAGAAAAAAGGAAAACTAGGGGAAGCTGATTTCCCGACGATTTCTTACACGCGTGCGTCTAAGTCTCATTCAAGAACATCGTACACGCGCGCCACTTGACAACAGTGAATTCAATTAGTGCAAATCAATGACCTAATTAACGTTCTAATTAGTCGAAGCCCTGGCTATGTGCCTACTTTAGCGTGTACCGCGGATAATTCCTCCATGTCTTAAGAGCGATTCTCTCTCCTTTTCGCCTCATGGCTGCGCGGCAAGTTCTTTCTTAAGCTTTTCCCTCTATCGCCGTTTGCATTTCTACGGATTCGATCTTACCGTCTGTTGCGCAGTTCCCCGTTTCGTTGTTCGATTTCTCATGAAATCAGGAAACTCAGCCGGTTCTCGAAGTTGTTCGAAAAAATCGTTCACCGATCGTCACGTAAACTAGATTTTACCGTTAAGTGAAAAACAACAACCGTACTTTGTGTGTTTTATATATTTTTTTGAATATTATTTGCATACATTTATCGTGCAATTCTGCACAAATAAAATTTTCTAGAAATCTACTGTGTACATTTGCAGCAAATATCCTACGATATATTTAGACACTGTTTGCAGATATTGTTTTTTTTAAATTCTAGCAATTTGCATCTCATTACATTTCAGAATGTAACAGATGTAATGCATATACATGAAAGTATTCTATGCTAATGTGAACGATTGCGGCTGATAGCCGATGAAGAAAATTTCGAAAAAACCGCGCGACGCAATCATTTACACCGAGGAATTGAAAGATTGACGTTGTCCACCGACGATATCCGATTAACCTGACCTCAAACAATCGAGGCTCACCTCGACGAACGTACACACGTAGCTAAATAAAGTGTTACAGAATAATTTAGACTGCAATGCAGATTTTCATGCAACCGGCAAATACGAACTGTTTCCGCTCGCGTGCCAAATCCGTAAAATTTCATGACAAGTGTCTATTCGAAATACATGTGTCTGTGTTCGATCGGTCGATACCCGACAATTTGTATTGACTATTTATAATTGAATCAGAGAACTCAAGAATAATTTATGTAATCATAAATTAGAAATTTATAATTTAAACTGTATGCAAACATACAATGCAAAAGTCATTTGAGACAGTGATAGTTATTTCATAATATATATCATGCGGTGCTAGATAGAAGTTTCTTCGTAGTGTTACTTGCCTGTAGTTTTTTCTTAACTCTTTTTTTTAGAAATACATTAAAAATATAAATAAATTAGTTGAAAAGAGATCTTGTTAAAAAAAAAATTTATTGAATTACTTGTTAAGATCCTTGAAAGAATTCTTGCTATCGAAAGAGCAAAATATCATAATTATTTCAAATATCATAATTAATTCTTAACCTTTTTAGTGGCAACTAAATAGCATAATATTTAAATATTTCATAATTAATTCTTAGCCTGAGTCGTGGCAAGGTCTCTTCTTGCCTTTAATGATGGTCAGCTTGTAAAATTTCGGGACTGGGACCTGGCGAGACGACAGAGAAATTTTTCCAGTCAGTTTTCGCTTGAAAATCTATCCATCTATCCATCCATTCTAATCTACGCTTTAGACCAATTTCATATACATTTTATAATATTTTCTAATATATTCACAACACTTATCGCGGATTAAATTGTTCGTTTTTCAAACTTATCGTATCTATTCCACGAATCATTGCGATTCGTTGAAGCAGAGTACCAAGATTCTCGGCATCGGTATATGTGAAATTTTGGTCGGTATTTAATTAAAATTAGTAATTTACTTCCATTTATTTATGATAGAAGAAAAAACCTAAGATTAATTAAAAAAAAAAGAAAGAAAAAAAAGTAAGATTAATTAACACAGCGCCCGATAGTATCGATATGAAAACCAATAATGTCACACGTTCATTGCCTATAACATACATATATTGCGGGAAACGTAAACCCCTATATCATCACGGAAGAGATACATTTCATCTGCAAGATACGTTGATAAATATTGGCACACGATAACTAGTTAAGACCGACTGGAAAATTGCTTCGCGTTTATCATCAATTCCAGTTCAAATTAGGTATCAAAGCATACCGCATGATCCAGTTTCCTCAAACATTGACACATAGCACAATTCCCGTAAAATTTCTATCCTTAGCTCTATGACGAGAATCCAAAACTAATATTTGTCATAACATGTCAGATGTTATGACATCGAGTCAATGACAATAAGTTCGAAGCTGACGAATCGTCGCAAGGACGAATTTTAATACTTCCAAAAAGAGCAAAAAGTGTTACACTAATACTTCCGAAAAGTGTTAGCTAGATTAGACGGTAAATGTCTGCACTGTGTTACAGCTACGTCTATCCGTCCATGGATGAGCTGGCTGAACAGCTACTCTTCGTACTGGGCTATTTTGGCCTGAAATCCGTAATCGGTTTTGGAGTCGGTGCCGGGGCCAACATACTAGCGAGATTCGCACTTGCTCACCCCGAGAAGGTTAATGCACTGTGCTTGATAAACTGCGTGTCGACGCAGGCAGGTTGGATCGAATGGGGCTACCAGAAGCTGAATGTTCGTCACCTGAGGTCACAGGGCATGACTCAGGGCGTATTGGACTATTTGATGTGGCATCACTTTGGCAGGGTGAGTACATACATTTATCTTACGTGGAAATTATTCATGCATATTGAACGACGAGATGCTTTTACTGAGATTCTATATTTTCTTTTCTCGTTTAGATGACTGAATTTTAAGATTATTAATTAATTACGAATTATTTAATTACTAATTAGAAATACTAAGGAAAAAAGATAATTTGTAAATGTTTTTAGGCTCGTCATGTTGCATCTTATTGACAATATTCTACATATCTACTGCACTCTACTCTGTCTCTTTTGTCTATTTTATATTTTATAAAATCGTGCCTCTACATTTCTAAAGACAAAATCATTTCTTTATTTACTGACACACGTATGTTGACAAAATTGTTGTTATCTCAATATGGAAAGACATATCTCTTAACTTCTCTAAATACAAGTCTCAATGAATCATTATAATTATTTATGTATTTTTCGTATTTATTGTATATTTCTGCATCTCTTTTTTTGTAAACTACAATAAACTTAAATTTAATGAAATAGAGACAATAAACTGTAATGTAATTAACGTTGAATTTAATACCGAGTTCAAAAACGGATAATTGCTAGGTTCTTTTACATTATTATTCATCATAGAAATGCCGTAACATTCTGATTAGCAGAAAAATCGATTGAATAAAACTGTCTCAGCGATTGTAATTTATACTGTAGCTTGATATATACGTGTATATATAAGGGAACAGGCAACAGCCTGGATGACCCACAAGTTTTATCAAGGCAAGTTAGTTTAAGCAACGTTCACACGGAAACGTAGGCCGATAAATTATTGACGACTTGGAATCGAGTCTGTCGAAAGCTTAGGCGTCGAGTGTTTCCAAGCAACGCAACGTGGAAAATTAGATTAGAACGTCAGCAGCAATTCCGTTGCTTTTATTATGCAACACGTAGCTTTTTAATGGAGTTACTACAAGTGAAAAAAGAAAAGAAGAAGAAAGTAAAAAAGTCAAGTCAGTTTTATGGTGAGAACGAGAAGAAGAAAAAAAAAACGTATTTTCTATTTCCATTCTATTTTCTACTTCTATTTTCAAAGGAAACGAAAGACTCGACCCTTTTCCTTTCATTTCTTTAATTTCTTTCTACTTCACACTAATGACGAACCCTGACGAGCGTTTTGCTCCTATACGTTAGCCAAAGAAGTTGGACTATAAAAACGGAAACCAAGATATTCGAGGCCTTGGAATTTTTCCAAGGATTATGTCATAGCTGACGAAAGAATCTCGATAATTTTTTGCGAGATCACACATTTATTAGATTAATTGGAAAGTTGTGCGGCCAAGTTTTTCTCGTAGGTGTACTTTGCAGCTTCGTCTGAATTAGCAAAACTGAAAAATTCAACAACGACAGAATGAATAGATTTCTGAATTAAAACAGTCGCAAGTTACGGTGAATACGTACTAATAATAATACTAAAATAGTAATAAAAATATTACTTCAAATTTAAAATTTGTTCCTTCTTCCTCTTCGCAAAACTAAAACGACAGAACTTTCCAATCAATCTAATGACAATATATCACAATTTCAATAAATAATTTCACATTCATGTCTCAAAAAAATAGGCCAAAGACGTGTCAATTGTAAAATTTCTTTCTCGATTCAAGAGATACTTGAAGCTAATTTAATTCATCTAATTTTACACGGAATTCCAGTCGCCAGAGATTCAAGAACTGTTATGTGCGAAACGTGTTTCAGGGCACAGAGGAGAGGAACCACGACCTTGTTCAAGTGTACAAGAACTACTTTGAGCGCCGCGTGAATCCAACAAATCTAGCACTGCTAATCGACAGTTACGTCCGTCGTACGGATCTGAACATCACGAGGGAATTAGATCCAACGCGTAAGAAGGAAGGCCTTACGCTCGGTGTACCTGTAATGAATATCACCGGAGCTTTGAGTCCGCACGTCGACGACACTGTCACGTTAAACGGACGATTAGATCCGATGAATAGCTCTTGGATGAAGGTACGAGGCTCTTGCAACATTAATCACCCTTTGTGCCGAGAGGCTGTACACGTTTCGAGCCGTTTAATTCCGCGAAGAGAGATTTTTTACCGAGTATCTCGTCGCAATTTGAGCGATAACGTTACCTCGATCAACTCCTTCTCTTGCTAATCGCTTTTCGTAAATTACAGTTGATGCGCACGAATGTCGGTGGAAGTTCGAATTAGAAGTACTTTGACATTCTTTGTCGTTTATTCGTTGCATATTTTTGTTGCAACATTGGACGTAACGTGAAGCTATATCGTTAACTAGATAACAACAATTAATCTAATCTAATTTGTCTAATTGGCAGATTTCCGATTGCGGAATGGTACTGGAGGAGCAACCGGGCAAAGTAAGCGAGGCCTTCCGACTATTTCTGCAGGGCGAAGGATATGGTAAGTGAGCGTCCTGGCGAACCACGCTTTAGACATTAATTATCAGATTGTCAAACGATTACTCTCATCGATCTTCATCGGTATAAACGAATCTCGCTCGCGCCACTTCGTAAAAGAGCACGCGACTGTCTCACGAGGATAACAATCGCTCTCATTCATCGATCTGTGAAAATAGAATGAACTAGCAAAAAAAAAAAAAAAAAAAATTCAAGACGACGCTTGGCCTTTGCAACAGACAACAACATTGTCAGTCGAATGACATTTCAGACAATGGATCAGGTGTTAATGATTTCGCAGAGACGTTCGCGTGCTCTCTTACGCAACGAATTACGCGGAAACGAATACACGCAACTATCTTAAATCGTGAATATTCGTAGGCTTAAGTTCGTTCAATCGATTGCTACATTTGACAAGCATTCGATGATTTCTGGCCTATATACGCGTACACTCGAATCCAACACACAGCAAACGTGTTACATACACAGAGAGAAAAAAAAAAAGAAAAAAAAAGAAAAAAAAAGAAACGAAAGGAACGAATTTCGCGACAAGCCGAACAAGATAATTTTTCATCGTGACGTTTTCCGAATCCGTTGGTATGCGATCCGATAACGCTAGTAAATTAAGTCATCCTCGACCACTTTGCCTTGGAACTCGCTAGAGTCGTGCGAAAGTCGGTTTAAGCTGCATTTAGCTGTAGCGAGCAATACGTTGTTTCTATCCCTCACCTTTAAACTAGAAAAACGATTTTATTGCAGGCAACATTTCTCTCTCACACTTAAGCGTTATTTGTCGTGCAAATCATATTCGAAGTAACTTGACATTCGCTAATTTATTATTTACTCTCTACATCTCTACTAAATTCTCTGATCGCTTCATTGGAAATGCATACTGAGCGAGTGCAAAATGCGTTATCGCCCTTGACTGAACGATCAACGCTAAATCCGCGACTAATCTAAAGTTTATTATTCTTTTTGGCTTCTTGGTCACAGAAACACGATAGCACTTATCACATAACACAACGCTTTACTACTACTATCGCCCAGTAAATATACAAAGAAAACAAAAAAGAAAAAACAAAAAAATAGAGGGAAAAAAAAACGGAAAAAAGCGGTGTACTTATCGCGCGAACAGAGTACTTCGTCGATGATAAAACGCCTCGCCTATTCCTCTCAATTATTACCGATCTCTTTTCTCCACCATCGATTATTCGCTTTGAAACAAAGACAATGAATCTATTATTTATTTCACGTGGTAGGTATCTGCGAATATTAGTCAAGTACGCCCAAGTTGTTCTAATTGAATTAATTGTTCCTATCGCGGTGATTATCGTTAATTAATTGTTGTTGTTACGATCGTCTCTGTTATACGAATAGAGTTTTCATGTTGTACGAATGGCGCGATGCCAAGATGTTGTTAACCACCTTGATGCATTAAGGATCGACGACGCATTTAAAAAAAAAAAAAAAAGAAAAAAGAAACAATCAAGTTCTTTTCCGTTTAAAGCATTTCAACAGAATAGTCTGACGAACTATTCTGATCTGTTTTTCGAACGATCTCACCCGCATCCTTACTACATAAGAGACTTAACAACGTCTTCGATCATGTACTTTCCTTCGTTGGAAAGCCACTTGCTCGACTTGATAAATAAAAAGAGGTTTGAAAAAGGATTACGTTGAATTCATCACTTTTAGTCTCACCACCATTTATCATTTATTTGAGAGCTTAAGAAAAAAAAAAAAAGAATAAAAAGAAAAAACAAAATAAAAAAAAAAACATGAAATGATTATCAAAGGCAAATGAGAAAAAAATACATGTTCACCGACTTGCGCCTTTATTTCCCACGCGTCTCGGATCGATCGAGTGGTACGTACATATTAATACCTAGTGCTCAACTGAAGTAGTCAGTAAAGTAGTGTCAGCTTTTTGGCTATTTTGTTTTGCTTCTCAATTACTGCCAGTGCCAAAGATCACGCTATCGTTTAAGTAGTTTAGACAGACGTTACTACGTGTATTGTTCTAAAAGTGTACTTTCATAAGTGTCAGCAAGAATTTACGCTTTCGCTGTTCGAATGGCTCGTTAAGCTGTCATGGACTATTGCATTAGAATTTCCAATCTATTTGACAATTTTTTCTTTCTCTTTTTTTTTTTTTTTTTTGAATAAAGAAACGAATTTCACACTTAGCAATGTAAATAGCCAAAGCGTTTCTTTGCGACTCACGTCCGTTTCTTTTCATCGAACTATCTCCCATTTTTCTCCTTCTCTCTGCACGAAGTAAGATTAAACGTAGACGACTTGATCGATGCTTAATTTTTATTCTTTAACTGTTACGTACACGTATACTTTAAATGTACACGATAAACGGCCTAGCGATGCATTGCACCCAAGAATGAGTCTTTCCAATGAACAGAAAAAAAAAAGAAAAAAAAAAAGAAAGAGACAGTTATGAAAAACTTTCGCTATGGCTACGCTACGTTACGATCTGCTACGTTTTTGTGAATGTTTTTTTAAAAAGAATTTGTGTTTTTTTATGCCTTTTAGTGGTGAGATCCCCGCGGAAGCCCGTGACGCCGACAACACCCGAAGGTAATTGTAATTAGGAATTGAAGGCCGCAAGGAGTCAAGCGCGCAGTTGGTCAGTTAGGCCACGTCTGTACGTTAAGTAAGTCGGAATTCAAACTTTTATCGGGAGGTATTAACCGACGATGGTTAACAATATCTTTGACGATCTCGGGCATATTCTCTCTATTTCTGCCTCTCTTTCCCTTTCTCTCTCTCTCTCTCTCTCTCTCTCTCTCTTTCTCTCGCTCTTTCTCTCTTTCTCTCTGTCTGTGAAGGATTAGCAAAAAGGCAACTAACAACTGTTCATTTTCTTAAACAATGCTAACGCTTTTGAGATGCGGATGTCGTGGGTTTATATGTCTTCGGACTTACTAAACTCTCGTACATTTCATGCGTGACTTTTTACACATCTTTTAGATACATCTTAGAGTCGCCATGCCTCTCGCTGTTTGTTTTCGAGTGAAATGAAATTTTGCATATGTTTTTGCACAATGGATATCAACAGACACTTTCACAGCTTCCTTGAAATATCACATGCGCCAAAAATTACAGCGAGAGGATTAGTTTCAGATTGCATTGCATATTCATACCGTTTATTCAACTAACGAATCTTTATTTGACAATTTTTCTAAAATCTTCATTACGATGAAGATTCATTCGCTAGGATCGCAAAATCATGGTAAAATTTTATCGACCGAGTTCGCTCATTATTTGTTTCTTATCGGTAGTTGGTATAAAGTAGGCTTTATCAATCAACGATAAATCAGACATCTTTCTAGAAACACCCTTCTCTCACTTCCTCGTAGAGATCGTTCTTCTAAACGGAAGTATGCTGTTTTTTGAAATTTTAAAAATTATTTAATCTGTTTTCTTGTAGCTGAGCATTTACTCATGTGGTGGGACATTAACAGATAGTATTTATAAAAACGTGCAACGAAAGAAAAAAGACTCCGCACATACTGGGTAGTAGAATAGCGAACAACAAATTATACCGATTCACATGCCTTGCACATAATAAGACAATCTCACTCTGACATACACGTAATTCTACATTTTTCGTTACTCGTTTTTGCATGCGTGCCTCTCTGTCCGTTCTCTCATTTTTTTTTTTTTTTCTTCATTTCTTTCAATCTCTTTTTTTCGACAATCGAGCTACGCATTCTTTTCTCATTGTCAGATTTTTACGTCCCGATTTTTCTTCCCCCCCTTTATAACGCGATAAGTTTATTTTCTTTCTTAAACGAAACATACGCGTGGGTATTTGCGTATTACAAAATCTCGACACGAGGACAAAGAATGTAATTCAGCACTCCGATTACTCTGACCTGGAATTTTCGTTTATTTTTCTTTACAGTGGCACCGCTATCACCACTAAAAATGGCTGACTACAGGCTGGCTTCCCTCGAAGGACTGAATCACGTATGCAGTAAGAAAATCGACTGGCCCACCGCCACTATACACATCACCGAGAATCCCATATCGGAGGCAGTCGTTTGTTAAATTCCTCTCGAGAAATCTCGCAATTTGCCATCGTTTGTTTTTTCGTACGACAAAGCATGCAAGAATTTAAAAGAAAAAGAAGAAAAAAAAAAGAAAGAAGGAAGAAACAAAACCACGCAAATTGATTTCTTTTCTTTTTTTTTCTTTTTCTTTTTTTTTTTTTTAACGATCGACGTGGTTCTAATTTCTAATTTTCGTTTGTCAAACTAACATCGATTATTCGATATTGTTAGTTTTAAGCGTATTTCTAGTTTGATTTGATTTGTTTTAAGTTTGCTCTGCGTCCATTTTATTTATAATAATGTTAAGATATTTACGAATATTTCCGATGGTACAAGACATTTTGTAGCGATCATCATGCACGTTTCTTTTGTTTATTATGTATTAGCGATAGAACAAGTTAGTCGATAATCTCTATTTTAAATGCAACAAGAATTTTATCGTTACTACCGTTATTACACACCGTTGGCACTGGTTATCGTTTATGAGATTTTTAAACGTTCGGTATAATTCGGAATTAAATGGCGGATTCACTTAAAAAAAAAAGAAAAAAAGAAAAAAAAGAAAAATAAGAGAACAAACATTTTTCGCGAACACACACACAACGTGACGATTTTTACTGTTGTAATCATACGAGATCTTTGTTCAGCGGAACAACGTGTATTTTTTTAAAGTTTCAACGAATGTAAAACCGGCCGTTTTACCGACGGTCGTTTTTAATAAGACGGATTTGAAATTAGGAATATGGCGCATCGAAATCCAACAACCATTGCATTCATCTACTCGCAATTACGATTCTCGTACAACGTCAGAAACAACGAAATCATGATTTTATTTAACTGCGACTTTTACGAGGAAGCAGAATGAAAAGAGAACAAAAAGAAAAGAGAGAGAAAAATATAAGGAAGCAAATATTACAATGATGAACCAAGCAAAAGAAGATCAAGGTATTCATTAAAACGCGCGTGAAAGAAGGAAAAGGTTACGTATATACGTATCGTTTAATGATGGAACGATTACGATCGATGATTCTAAAAATACTAATAATTATTCAAAACTATGTGCAAACAAAAAAAAAAAAAAAATCGAATCGCATTTAAAAACGAACATGTGTGGTAGCACTGCATCGTAGAAAAACGCGCACTGTTGCTTTTCGTGTTCATAAGGAGAGGTGAGAAAAAAATGACTGGTAGGTGCAGAATCAAGGGAGTCAAGTTCGTGGAAAGAGCATTACGCGCAATTTCAGCAGAAGCTCTCGAGTTTATCCAGAGGGACCGACAGATAGCAAAATGCGTGATGTCTTTTTATAAATTTGAACCCGTCCAGCCGCGCCTACTGAAAAGTTTTCGCAAATTGCGAGTATGTATCGTCGAGTCTCGTCGTCGCTTGTGTGCATCCTAATCGAACACGACGAGCTGGCTTTATTACTCGCGACAAATCGACGCTATTCGATCGATAAGACACGTTACACGATCACGAGCAGACTCGAATGTGTCGCTGACACGAACGCGCGAGGTAACAAAGGTAGGTATATTGACAGATTAGACAAGCGCCGAAATATCTTCGATTACGTCGCTTGTTCGTCGCCCACCGAATGCTTTCCATGTGTTGGATAGCCAAAAAAAAAAAAAAAAGAAAAAAGAAAAAAAAGAAAAAAAACAAAGCCTAAAGCAATTGGTCGCGTCGAGTGATCATCCGTGTTCTCTCGATAAGAATTCTCGTAGGCCTGCACGTGTGATATGTGCTTCGTGTTAAAACAGGGAAACCCCGTCCGAGGATATTCGCGCGTTAAAACGTCCTCGAACGGCAAAATCCCATGGATATAAGTAACGTTTCACTTGCCCGGCAGCGGAAGGAACGTTCGTTCATTTGTTTGCGCTCGCGCACCGTTCGCACCCTTTCCTTAGTTTCAAGCGTTTAGGGAATACATTAGGAGGGAGGATGTGTGCATGTATGCAAGTGTGTGCACGTGAAACCAGAGAAAAAGAGGAAACGAACGTACGAGAGCATGCGTCCGCGTGATACACATAGGAACGAGGATACATAATCGTTTGAAAAAGAAAAAAAGAAAAATAAAGAACGCAAAAAAATTAAAAACAAAAAAAAAAGAAAGGAGTATCTGGTTCGGTACCTCAATACGGTTCTACCAGGCTTCTTAAAGCCTTTAGCGTGATATGATAAGACGTGCCTGCTACATGATGTCGTACGTAGCTTTCGAAAGTTTCAACGCCTTTAGTTTTGTAACACATATTACGATTCCCGTACGTCCCGGATTTTCCCCAATTTTCGCGCGTCCTTTTAGAACGAGAGCAATACGCTACATTCATGGTAATAATCGCCACTGGAAATTCCACTGAACTCTCTGGTTAGAGCAGACGCTTGACATTTTTTACATACCTTACACTTCAAACGAGTGAAACTTATGCCAAATCGTTTCATGAATTTCCTTAATAAGTTGTAGGAAAATTATCTTTGTCTACAGAGAACTGTACAAAAATGAGACGAGAAAAATGAAGAATGACAGAATTTCTTTGAAACTCCAAAGTCCTAATTTTTGTAGTACGGCATTTACGACCATCAATGGCGTGTACTGTGCACGTCGAGAGGATACGGTTTCTCGATCGACGAAGAAAATAACAGAAAGACACAATAACCGTATTTCAGTCAGGAAAATCACAAACGAAGGAGATGCGCGAAAACACGACGAAAGTCGAAACGATGGACGTATCGAGGGACAAAAGGTTTAATCGTTTCGTGTAAAAGAGAGTTTATAAATAAAAGAACGAGTATATTCTAGATGTATACCTATGGCGCGTTATTTAGGCTGGCGAATTGAAGACAGATCAGTAGTTAAACAGCTTAGTATTAGAACTTTGAGGCTCGATTCTTCGAGAGGATTGAGAAAATCCAAAAAAAAAAAAAGGTATGCACGCATTAATCATTGCTAAAAAAAAAAAAAAAAGAAAAACGCGAGCGCTATAAAAAATTACTGTAGCTTCTAAGGACCACCGGACACATTACCATTAATCCCTTCGTTTCCACGTCGCTCTTGGAGCTGCATTATAGAAACATTCAAGAAAGGATTAGATCCATTAAAAACGTTCGAGTCCCACAACAACGTTTTCCCATTAATTGTATTTGATTGAACATATCGTGGAAAAGTGTGATATCACTGCGCATTGTACAACCGTTCAACGAGATCTAATCTTAATGTTTGATCTTTCATTGAAAATGTTCACGAGACGCATATCATTAGTACGAATTAATTTACGAATTATATTATATTCGTTATGATCAAATGGGAAAAAGAAAGAAAAGAAAAAAAAAGAGAATGATAAATTATTGATAATCCGAGAATTCTATCGTATCTGCACTTTAATTGAAAATGCTATGACGATGATTGAATATCTATAACGCTCGAAGGGGATGCGAAACTGACATGGTTGTTGGTTACGAAGGGTTTAAAGAGAAAAATTCATTTGCACACAATCAATCACAAAAAAAAAAAAAAAAGAAAAAATCGGTATCAAAACGCCACTACAATCTCGTGGGAGGATAACGATATTTTTCCTTGAGGTGCTACGTGGAGTTCTTGCCTCCGAAAGCAAATTTCCAAAAAAATTCCTCGCGCCGTATCATCAGATAGATTGTAGCGGAAATAAAATATATTATTGACAACAACTCAAAGTAAAACAAGGTATAGTACAGTAAGCGAAATAAACTTAGACGGAGCTTGAGTATATATATATAAATATACAGATTAAACAACACGTTCGCACCGAATATACATCTTGTTATTTATAATAAACGAATATAAAAAGAAAGAAACGGAAACTTTTTTTATCCATTCCAAAACCAAATTAATCTTTCCCAATTATAAACATTTGTAGAATTAAATAAAAATCTGAACTTTCATTTAATTTGTTATTCTCTGTATAGAAAATTTATTTATTTATTTCATTTTTTGTTTTGAGATTTATTATTTACTTTAATAGAATATTAACAAAACTAATTTCTATTGAAATCAAATATAAAGTAGAAAATTCTTCAAATAAACCACGAAGAATGCTTGGTATATTTGTAACATTAATAAGAAAACAAGCTGTAAATATTCGCAACACTATGAAAATCCATTGCAGTCGTTGAAAACTACAATTATCTCTGTAAGTATATCTTCAACTGCACTAGGTAATTCAAAAATATATTTTCACGATCTCAGTAGAAAGAGCATTTTAAAACGCAATTTAAAAAAAATAAAATCATTTATCAACGTAGTATTAAATGAAAAAATAACTAGTTCTATACTATCATAATTAACTTTATGACATTATTATTATTGTAATCAATTTACTGCAATGTGTGTAACATTAAAAAACGCAATAGACAAGAAAATCTATATTAAATTAATAAATAAAAAACAGCTATAAAAACTATTGACGAGTATAATAAATAGTTATTATGCTCGTCAAATGTAATACAACCAGTCACCTATGTCGATTTGGATCTTTCATCCTACGACATTAAGTAACTAGAGGGACAAAAATGCAAAAACTCACGATTAGATACGAAGAAAGTGGATGTAATTGTAGTCCTTTGGAAGTCCTGAAGTCCATCATCAAATATGAAAGAAGTAAAGGTAGGAAGAAATCCTGTACAAAAGAAATGAATTATTTAAAAATAATCAAGGCTCAATGTCGTTTTGAAAGCTTATAATACTAGGTACCAGTACGTACCACAACAATGATTAAAGAAAGAAAAATAATTTAATTATAAATTGTTGTAATGTAACATTCGATAAATATTTATTGTCGAATATAACATTCGATAAATATTTAAGTAAGATAGTACGTTAATTAAAAAGATGTTAAGAATCGTGGATATGAAAAGATGATGTTCGAAATATACAGTTAATGTATCAGGCATGTGATACGTCTTAACACTACGATTTTCAATAATAGACTAACCCCTCGCGCAACAGGTTCGCATCGTTAGCTACTTGGGGAAGTCATAGTCGAGTGTTTTGGAAAAGCATATTCAAGCATTCGGAGAATTTATAGAAAAACAAAGTTTTTGAGAGAATGTTTTAATCATACGTAGATTTAAATATAAATATCCACGTATATTTACACATGTCATTTTGGTAAAAGAATTTATTTCATTAGAATTCATATTTTAATAAAATAAAATTTATTAAATTATATGATTACATCAGAATTGATCCCGAAACATACCTATTCTATATACATATATATAGTATATATAGGCTTAGATAATAAAAACTCAAGAAATCTAAGAAAAATAAAGAAGAAAATATTTTCTTCATTATATTCGTTTTCGACTGATATTCAATAAACTAACGAAAAAGAAGTTTTTAAGGGTTATTATAAAAGAGAAGCAATTTTTAAATCAATCGTTGACTCAATCGTGAAAAAAATTTCTCAATGCTTTAACATATCATGACAAGTTATAGCATTTTTGAGAAGAAAAGTGTCTTCATTTTGCTTCATTCTGTTATATAATGTAAAACATCTTAAAATAAAATAAACGATGCATTTTAAAAGCTTTAAAATGAATGCATGTTTATTATTGTACGATTGTTTTTTACAAAATTATAACAGTTTCAATACTTAGTGTCCGAATATTAATGGAAGTCATCAGATTTACAGAATGCAGCACCTTACGTCAATCAGAAAGAGCAACGTAATTCCTTTTTACTTGTAAAATTATGAAGATCAATGAGTAAGATTTCTATAATTGATGAAGGAATATTTCTATAACATTTGTACAAAGATAACTGGAAAATCATTTTTTAAGTTATCATATCTATTTTGATAGCTAATGTTAAAATACATAGTATTAATATGTTATTAAAGTATAATTTTTAAATTATTGTTTAAAAAGTACATCGTTACTACATAAATTCAATGTAGAAAAATTAATATAAAATATTTTATATCGATGCACAAAAACAAAAATATTTTTACATGCACACATGCCCTCAGCTACCGTCATACATCTTTGACAATAAACATATCTCGTCTTGTTTCTTTCACACAAGAAAAAACTGTCAAAAGAACACACATTATGGATCCCGGATCTCATCTGGGAACCAGTGCGTCAGAAGGATCTGATGTGACAATTTAAAATAAGAAAAAAAAATTTTAGGAAATAATCCCAACAAAGATTACATATCAAGATATCATACCAAGATTACAATAAGTTGCATTGAAATTATTTGTAACAAATGTGTGAATAGTAATACTTCTATGACTATACATGACAATTAAAGTTTTTGAAAATGTTTACGTACGCGAATTTCAATTGTTACAATTTTATTGCATACAGATGTTCAACTGTCAATATCTCCTTACTTGCATCGCATCACTGTACGATTATGTAGCACGTACATCAGTAAAAACTTGCTACGACAAGGATAAGGGTACTTTAATTGTACTTACTGGTTGAAAGATATCGGACGAATAAAAACTCCCTTCGATTTACAATCTCTATTCTTCTTTTTTCATTAAAATCGTGTGAAGAACATATTTTGTTCCTCCTCTCTCGAGCATCTCTCGGTTATATATTTCTAACTAGGATTATAATTCAAATTAGTCATTAAATTTGCAATTTTCAATATTTAAGATCGTTGTTTATAAATTTAAACAATAAAATCTGTACCTTTATTATTAATTTATGTATAAAACACGCACAACACATCTCGTAACCGTTTATTTGGATTCAGTGCTGCCAAACATTACATGTTAAACTATATATCGATTTTTAGATCTCGATATATATACCCCTCAAAGGTACCACCTGAAAAAATGTATATATTTCTACAGATTAATACGTGCAGCAAATTATTAACAAATATGTTGTGCATAATAAAAAATTAAAAAACTTTTTCTTTTATTTCTGATAAAAAATATAAATATATTGCTCGTCAATATTTTTAATATCGTTTATTGTATCGATATACATCGATATGTTGAGCGTATTTAATATTACAAGTATACGAGGTATACATTTAAAGTAATTTGTTATCATTTATTTTCATAAACTTAATCGTTAGAAAAATCGATAATTGTATTTTCTCTTTTCACCGTTGCTCACCGCAATTTTTCTGTACTAAGTTTTCTCGTGGGTACAAAATTGCATGTACGCACGTACTCTAGGTACGTGCCTCGGCGACGAGAAACCAGTCTCCCGATGATTTTTGCAACGATCAAACGACTACTGTCTTCAAGGAATCGACAGGGCCGTATATGCCGACATGTCTTACCTGGTTCAGTGGACAATGACCTGATGCATTTTAAACCTCAGCTAACGCTCTACGATGTAAACAATTTTTGATCAAATCTGCACATTCTTTCGTATCTGCAATTAACTTCACAATATCACATCGTTATTAACAATCGATATAAGATAATACAATAATCGACGTAAGATTTGTGCAAACACTCACAATATGGTCTGTCGAAATGTTGTTATTTATTTGACAATTTGACATTATCATTTAAAAAAATCAGTATTTATATCCAATGTATGCTGTCGTGCCGCTTGTCGCTTCGTTGATCATCGGCGATGTTCGTGAACGTCCGTCGGGCCCCAATCTTACCGCCACCTGTCGGCGTTGTACAGAATCACGACTCGTCTTTGACAAGGCGCGCGTATTCTTGACTCGGCCAGCGTGGGAGTAAGGCTGTCCACCGAGAGACGCCTGGGAAGGTGGTCGATTAAGCGCCTTCTTACAGTGACCCCAAGTTTTTCGTACACGGCCGCGAGATTTTGTCGAATGGTCGTTTTGATAAATGCGTGTTTTCATCGAATAAGTCGCGAGTGAGTACGCATTCGAGTCAGTGGAATCGCGGTAACTCTGTCACAGAGAGTTCAAGAAATCATTCTTTCCTCGCATATAACCGGCATTATTACAAAACAAGTCGTATGCGCACGCATGCGTACGAAACGTTTGGATTCGTGGTTCGAAATTTTTCATGCTTCTTGGCTCCATTCAAATGAGTAGCTTGAATTGAGGAATACTCGCAAAACTGAAACGAAATATCTGTAATACGATGTAGACTCTTGACTCATTTCAAGTGTGTTGACATATAGACCCAACGAGGGAATTCCTGGAAACGATGGAAGTTTAATCCACGTGATAATAAACAAACAAACTTGTTACGACTCGCTCCTGTGACTTGGTTCTCAGTGTGAAATTACTTACCATCGCGCTGTTGTCGCTAATCGTTCAGGGAGCATTCAGAAAAATTCGGAGTGATATATAGTGCGGTATTGTTAAGTGTACAGTGCTGGTGTAGTGGATATGCGTCGACCTTTATTGTGAAGGTGCCTGAGGAATTCTTCCTGGATTGAAAGGCCTGGATAAAAGATGGGACCGGTCAAGATCCTCGGGGTTTGCATCTTTCTCCTGTTGCTGTACGTCGTAAGGGCCGATGTCATCGAAGAAAGAGGTATGTCGATTATTTATTTTTCTTCGAATCGGGGAAACACGCGAAATTTTGGAGGAAGATATTATCGTATTAAATAATGGGCGAGCATTTCTTATTGAAAGAATTTTGAAGCACGAATGTGTATTATTTGGTTGGTACACGTGACTGTTACTAATGGCGGGCAATTTCGATTCGTTTCAAAATAAATATTTCGTAAATTTATAAAATAGTAGTTGAGTAATGTTTAATGATAATATCTTTATTTGCGTAATTTACGTATTGTGTAATTATTTAATCGTATGAGCTTCCTGAGTAGCATGTCAATTATTTTCCATGTATATATATAAATACATATAAATACAAATACACATGTCATATCGTCTAATGAATAAAATATGACACAATGATCACAGTTTGATTCATAGTTATGCATTGGAATTTCTAGATGAAAAGTGCTAGATGAAAAGTCATTTGTATTTCTTTTTATCAAGGTTATTATTGAAATTTATTGATATATAAAATAATATTACTTAAAATAACTCAAAATTGATGTTTGAAAAAATTTGTGTATCATCTGTGTATCAACAAGAATCTTTGATTTACTGCAACTTTCATGAGATTAAAAACGAATCGACCAAATGTATAACATATTTTCAAATTTTCACCAATCGGAGTTGTCACCTGCAGATTTCACTTGAAATCGCCTTATCAAACATAAAGGAAAACGAGCATTATCTTAAGCAAATAAGCAAATGAGAAGTCTATAGTAGAAATATATAATCGTAATTTTCTTCCTGTGCTCCAATTTCTTTGCTTTGTTGCTCCACATATTTGAATCAACGAAAAACACGTCTTTCTTGTTTGATGATTAAAATGCTAACGAGGCAACGGAGTGGACGTTTTGCTTCTCTCTTTGGTAAAGCGTATTGTAATTAATGCATCGACCGTTTAACGACCACAGATTCTTTCACTTTTCGTCATGTGGCCGCTGTCTACACCACAAGTTAAATATATCTTGTTAAATAGCTAATTAAGCCTTAATAAGATCGGTTCACCCAGAGCGCTCGGCCGAGAATGAGGCCAATGGTACAACGTGTCTCGTTTGGAACTTTTGTTGAACCGTGAATACCATTCCTTAAGAATCGCGAGCTATTGCCAGGTGCTTTCTCGCAACGCGCTTCTTTCGTCATTTCAAACGATCCATTTGCAATCCGCTCGTACAAGCCCGATGACTACACGTAGGTTTAATCGAGAATCAATTCTCGAAATGACGCGCATGAACGTATTATCAATACGTCACCGATTTCGCTCATTGCGGCGCTCGATTAGATTCGTTCGTCATGTTTGCAGATACAATTACTATTTTATTTCTTCCTTGCGATATCGCATCGTTAACTTTTATGTTTGTTTTATTCAAGCGTGTAATCGTATCGAAGATTTAATAGTAGTAGAACAGATCGTATATACGGTGATTTATCTTCTGATCGATCTTTGTCTTCCTCGACACTCCATTATACCGTTTAATCGACGGTGTCGTTGAAGATGGTCAGATAAAAGAACCACGTCGAAATCGTACACAGGCGACGTACCAAATATGGCGAGGAAATGACAGAATCGAACATCATGCGCCGATTCTTCATTGAATTCTTCGGCGGAGTATCGGCTGAGTGAAAAAGCCGTGGCAACCTGCGGAAGAGGCAAGAACGCGTTCCCTCGCGTTCTTGACGCAACGTCTCTCCTCTCTTTTCTCTCTTTAGCACGCGAAGGAAAGACATAGAGGAGCGGCGGCCAGCCAACCATGAAGTTGAGACTCGAATCGAACGCTACAATTTCGCGGTAGCTATGAAATGATCGGGACGTGAATCAGAGATATGTAACTGATCTTGGGACGATCGAGGGTACTCCGTTCCCCGTCGAACGCAAAAGTAAAGTCGAAATAATAAAAGTAATTCGTTATGCTCGTAAACATAACGTCCTTTCTTTTGTCTTGATCGATACATCAATTTAAAGTCACACATTTTTTTTTTTCACGAATATATTAGAATCGATGACTGTTTGAACAGTCGGACGAGCAATTATTAATTAAACTGTTACAATAGTCGCTGATTAGTGCTTCGTTCTTGCTACTCGATTGATCAAGCGAATGTTATTTTAATTAAGAATTATTCGTCTGGAAACTCTATACGAACGTGACGAATATCCTTTCACTGGATATTATTAATTCATGTTCCAAGCAATTTTTCTCTCTCCTTTGAGTTATTAGTACGACTCGTAGTTGTTGAACTCGTTTACACGGAATTTTTTCACATATCTCCATGGAGGATAATTATTCCGACAAACGTCAGCCGCGAATGAGATCGTCGGATGGAAAATTAGTACGGGATAGTCCATGACGTTCCCACGAATTGATAACGAGTCGCGTGGATGCAAGGGAACGAGTTCGGGTCAACACCACTTGAACCGATGTCGATGACGACGATCGCAACCGATGACGCATCACCTCGCGAATCATCTTGCGCGATGATGTTTCCAAGTGATTTGACCATCGTGATGCCTGTCTTCTTATTTGCGTCAAGGTTTTATGTCTTGCTTCGCTCCTTGTTGTATTATTTCGGACAAATAATATTTCCATTAAAAGTTATGGAAATTTGAAGATTTTATTATATACACAAGGAATAATTTTTTACGTCAGAACAACCAAATATAGAAATTCTTATGGGTGTATGCATTTCGTGAGAACATGCGTCCGTAACCATGTAGATCATTAGATTAATTTTAGTATAGAGATGTTCTAGTTCTTTCAACTGCTTCTAATAATAGAAATGAATGAAATATTATTTATCTATATACCATATTATTATATTAAAAATGTAATTTCACATATTCGATAACTTAAGCTCAACTATTCTTGTACGTAAAAGGTTTTCAATTTGTCCAATTGCGTTCCATGGCTTTCTGATCCAAACTTTTGGAATTAATTTGGTTTGTATTAGTCTGTATATCGTTTCTTAAAAATAGTACCTAACGTTCTTGACTTACCGTGAATGAACTTTAGCATCATTGGATGTTCAACAATTGAGCTATCTCTGCTGGTGCTGTGGCGGCAGCAGAAGCAATCAGGGTCGAGCGACAATGCATTCACCTCGTGCATCGACCACGCTTTACTTAGTACATTGTCTCGCGTTCTAACGATATACTTATTTCTCTATGTTACTTCGTGCTAGCCAAGCCGCATTTCCGCTATACACAACCGTCGTAATCGTTTCGTAACGAAGATTACCGCAAACATACAACGCTGCCTTACCAACTTTCGTTGCTAGCAACAACGTGAAAATAATTCCGACGTCTAAAATATTAACCTCTATCTTAACCAAAAAAAAAAAAAAATCGTAATGATTCTTCGAAATATTTTACGATAAAAACGATTGAGAATAACTGAAAGAATTTAGGCGATGGGTATACGGAAAGTCATGATTGGTAAGCGATGTAAAAGTAATGTGTTAATTAGAAAGTAGCGTAAAGTTGATATTCGGAATCAGTGAGAACAGAACTATCAATCTCTATGATAGGAACCTCGCACCCACGTGTCTGGTACATCAAGAAAGAGACCGAACTAACGTAGTTCAATTACAAGGAACGCATTCACAGCTGGTTGTAGACACGAGCCTAAGTGTACCGGGCTTAACCGTAATTGTTTAATGGGCTAATGAAATGATATACCCGCCGAATCTAAGCGCGCACAAAAAGCCAATTGTGCTCCACCGACATTCCACGATTATTCTGACTTCATACCACACTCTCTCTATGAATACTTTATATAGTTCGGTGCTATTTCAACTGACGAACTATGTTGCGTGTAACTATTTCAACGTTAAGTAATTTTTATGGAAAATTTTACGTTCGTTGTACGAAGAATCATACGCTGTTTAATATTTTAATAGTTTGGAGTAATTTTACGAAGCAATATTACTCTTTCAAATCGAAATATTCTTTGATTGTTATTTGAAGTATAAAGCTGTGAGAATATTGCTATAGAGCAAGATGGTAATTTTCATTCATGTGTTCGAATTTTAACGATGTGCAAAAAAAAACTATTTTACTACCACGGAATATATCAAAATCTACGTCTACAGTAAGACGATTTTATAATCTTTCTTTTGGCGCTTCTGATCACTTAAGAGCCTTCCAGTTATTAAAAATTAATTTTCAATGTTCGTAAACGAAGTTTCGCAATACAGAATTAGTTACGTGAAAGATCGATAAGAAAAATTTGGCAACGTAGTGAAGAAATTCTGGATGAAATACAGTTCATTTCGCTTTACAGGCGAAAGATGCGTCCTGCTGCGAAGGTTTAACGGTGACTGCCTACCTCTCCTCCATTCATGTTGCTTTTCATTCTACGTAGGAATCTCAGAATGACCCGGCTACCGCAACTACGGTCGAAAGTTACGATGGTATTGACTTTAATGTTACGAGAACGTGATTTGTAACATGTTGAAGTGCGTGCGAGAGAGAAGCTCTCGTTACATTCCGGTTTATGTATGAAGAGAGACCACTTGCATACCACTTTGTTCGTAAAAACGTTTCTTTGAACGTAAACTTCCAAACTGCAGTGTACACGTTTATTTTTGAATGTTTGAACTACTTCAGAGTCGTTAATGTTGCTTGTGCTCGGTCGAAAAAGAATTCATTCATGCGCGTGTTTCTTCGTTTCTATCTATAATCGAAAATTGTCACAAAAACCACAAGCTCAGGAACTCGTTACAAATAGAATAATCAATTTTCTAGTTGAATCCGGTTCGCAATTCCGAGTATACCTTACTGACGTTTTCTTCAGATATTTTTCTGTTCCCGTCGTCGTTCTATTAAAGGATGCGTCATCCGGTTTTGCATAAAAGACAACAAAATACGATTTTCCTGTTCGATGAGGAATTTTCTTTTACGTTCAATGGTATAGTCGTTCGACGGATATATAGCTATTTAATGATGGACTTTTCGCGTATAATTGATATAATAGCGTCTAGAAATTTAATTTGAGTTCCCCGATTCAAGGAGGAAGCCATTGACACGTTCGTTTTATCGATTTCCTTATCGGGGTATCGCTTTGAAATTATCGTGACATTATCAATTCTAAAAAGGACTGAAGAGATTCTTGGTAAATACCAGCGTAACATGTTGCAATCTCGCATCGATGCAGGTCATCTTTCGTTTTTCTTTTCCTCCCCTTCACCCTTTGTTGCTTTTACTTACGTCGTCGTTCGATATTCAATCTTGCGTGAAAGATTTTGCGGTTTTCGATGTTCGCTCGCTGTCTGATTGTATCTGGCTTTTCTGTGCTGCTTCTCGGGACGTGAGAAAATGATATAGAAGCCTCTTCCGAAACGCACGCTCACCGTGAAAAGGAACGACGTCGCGTCGCTCGAAATCGAGTCTTGTTGCTCGTACGGAGCAAGTTCAAAGACCTACGACGCACGCTGCTCGCATTCATCGGCACATGAAGGCGAAGATTTTGAAACGGCCCCTCGTCAAATCGAGGATCTACCTTTTTACGATCGAGCATTGAAGTTCAACGACATTGCTCTTACCGACGGTATAATCCTAACGGAGATATTCAACGTCATGTCCGGCGTGAAATTTGAATCATGCGAGTCTCAAGGAGCATGGTCACACTCCGAGCAGGGTCACTAACAGGAGAAGATCTTAGTGCATTCTTAATGGCTGCTGATCGTGACAGTGTCAATGGTGCCATTCAACCAGTCTAAAGGAACCAATCGCCACGCGACATTTTGACAATGTCGAAGAAGTAGACGTCAATTTGTTTTTTTTTTTTTTTTTCATTTTTTTCAAGTTAGAAGAAGAAAGAGGCCATTTTACGGTGAACTGATAAATCAGAGAGCTGAGATACCGTGTCGCCTTTGTTCTTGGTACCGGGAGTCGAATGACCGACGCTTGTAGGTACTGTTAGACCGGCAAGAAACGTTGAGAAATTCACGATGTCGGGTGATACAATAGAACGGGATTTTATAATTGCCGTATAATTTATGAAACGTAAACAAGAAACTTTCTATTGCACGCCGTGTGAGCAATATAAAGTTCACTGGACCGCGTACTGGAAACGCGCGAAAGAAAGTACTTACCCGGCATCACTTAACAGGGATTAAAAAATCGAAAGTGTTTAATTGCACTCTTTCGTTTGTTTGTTTTTTTTTTTTTCTCCAAGCTATCTCGAAGGATGCAAAATGTCCGGCACGAAAGACGATTGTTCGCTTGTTCGTAGTTTTACTACGATTGTTAGATCGGAAACAGAAGTGAGAAAACAAGGATTCCTTTGATGATTCCAAGTCTGCAGAACAACCTTCTTGAGACGAACTGGCTCGACCAATAATACGTAGTGACTTAACACCAGCAACACTCGGTGCGCCTCGGGTGCGAAGTGAGCATAAGTGCGAGACGGTGGAGTTTAATTGAGGTTGATGAGGGGGGCGCTCGTATTGGCCCGGAATTCAATGCCGCGATGATGTTTCTTGCTTGTAGCAAGACATTGTCTTGGACAGAATGCGTCAGAAAAATCGATGAACTCGTCGAATTCTTCGACCGACTATTTCGAGATTGTGCAACGATTCCTTCTTTTAACGAGATATCGGGAGACATAGATTTTATTATTCAGTGAAGCATCTCCACCGCAACGACCATCATTTCTAAATTTACGTTTAAAATTATTTGACAACGTCGTTACAATATACAGACTATATTTATAAAGTATAGATAACTTATTGTAGAAAATAATGGAAACGATTTTAGAAAAGTTACCAATTCGTATGTATAAGAATTATCAAACTGATAACAACTTATTTATCAGTGAAAATAATCGTTCATATCGGATGACGTTAGGAAATGTCGTATCGCAGTCACGTCGAATTATATTCTGCTTCTGTTACCGAAAGTGTCTTTTATGACATTCGGGGACGTTCCTTAAATACCTGCCTTTATGACTGTTCATACGCTTCTTATCAAGCGTGTTTTGTACGCAGCTCGTACGATACTAGCTCTTTGAATGGAGGCGTTCCAGCTGCTTCGACGATCGACTCGTCAGCATCCTGTCTCCAGTCTCTAGATACACACATACACACACTCGCGTGCGAATACGCGTACGAAGAGAAGAGCAGGATCCTGTATCCGAAGAAAAGTCTTTCACGGATGTACGCGAAAAGAAATCAGTGAGGCAGTGACCTCGATCAACTGTTACGTAAAGAAAGAAGAAGGAAAAAGCGAGTAACTGCCGCTAGATGCCTAAGCGTTAATAAGTTCTGTTATTACGGCTAGATAATGAAGAAGCGCAGATACCGCTAGGTGCTCCATTATAATGTAGAACGAAGTTAGTACGCTGCAACAGAAGCGTATCAGTTCTTATTGTCGAGCTTCACTCGAATCGAGCAGCTGAAAATTAAGATACGATAATATGTAAACTGCAATAATGATGAACTTCAATGTATATCATCGATCGTTAGTATTAGAGCAGTTAGTGTTTCAATAAATTTAGAATTAACGTTAACGCATTAAAGTTGCAACCTTATTGTCTACACATCGCGATATGTTTTCACGACTTGAAAAAACGGTAACAAAGATTTTCGTTCTGACATTTTATAAAAATTCCACTAATTTTCTACGATAAACGAAAATTCAAGTACCACCGCCAGCCACCTTCGACTTTAGTTAAACAATATCACACAACGACAGTATTGTCGCATCGTTTAATCGAGCCGGTGTAGATTCAATCGCGACAACTCGAGCAACCAGTTATCAAACGGGAACCTGCCGAGTAAGTTCGTAAAACCGGCGAGGCGAGTGCACCCGAGAGCTTGGGCGTCGTAAAAATCAGCAACGACCGTGCCACGCCACGAGAAACCGTCACTCGCTCTTCAAACACGGTTCCTGAAACTTTTCGAGCGAGGAACTCGGTCGTGGACAACCCCACCACATGGTTCCAGGTTGCGTGCCGCGGTTGCGGAGCAAGAACCTCCCCCTTGCCAGGAGTAACGCGTACGTTTCGCGTCCATCCTCTGCTACCTTCGACATTCCTTCCCGTCCTGCACATCCCGTCCCCTGTTCCATTCAGGCATAATAACCGTGCAGTTTCCCAGCGCGTCTTCAATGGGTGAAGATTGCACGCTACGAGACCTCAGCCCGGTCCTCCGCGTCCTCTTCTTCTTCTTCTTCTTCTCCTTCTTCTCTCTCTCTCTCTTTTTCTGTCTCGATACCAGACCCTTCCTTTTCGCTCTTCCTCAACACTTCTTGCCATTTTCTTTTCCTCATTTCTTCTTTCTGCTTTCTCCTGTTCTTCCTTCGTTTCTTGGTCAATCTCCGCGTCGTCCTTCCCTTTCTCCTTTCTCTCGGGATTTCAAGTTCGTCGTCCGGTTCACCAATCCCAAAGAAACTCCGGGAGTATGGTTGTATCGTCCGCGGAATGCAGCTTTCTTTTTCCTCTGTCAAATCTTCTGGAATTGAGATACGCCAGGATCTACTGTGGGCATTGGAAGTGAACAAACGTTCAAACAGAGCAATTAACTTGGAGAATTCGCTCCGATGGATGTAATTAGAAAAACCAGCGTTTATTTATTCCTTGTTTTTTCGTTGTATTTCTCGTGGATATCCGTCCTGCTGTAAAACAGAAATCCGACGAGCCTTAATTATAGTAAAGTCACGAGGGTAACGCATATATACGAGGGAATATCATACTCTCGCGTTTTTCTCACGTGTTCTTCTAGTTTCTCGTCACGCGAGTAAAGGCGACATCCGATTCCCACTAGAAACGGGGTACCAAGCGTTACGATGACGAAGGAACGTTCCTTCCTTATTTTCCATCTGTCTTTTTCTCACAGAAATCGAAGATGAACGAGTTTCACTTGGTAGCCACGTGGGGAAAGAAACACACACCGCTGACAAGATCTCCCATTTTCCCTCGACAGCTTTCGGTTATTTGCAATTCAAAGCCGCCTGTCATATATATATCGTATTGTACTTTATTGCGAGCTAATGAAAACGACAAGAAAAAGTAGACTTTCACTTAAATTGATACGTATGTTTTTGTTTCTGCTTTTAACTATTTGTTCTATTGCCAATTAATCTTTCATTATCTATAAATCACTAGTATTCTGTGGGAAAGGAATTGATTGGTGACTAATGATTTATTATATTCTCAAGTATACAATTAACGATCCGTAGTTTCATATTTTCACTGCTGAATGTCGAAAATAAGAAGAAAAACTATTGCAGAATTGCGATATAACACGTTGATACTTTACATCTTACACGATATTACAAATCACCAAATAACCAATGCTAACTTTTGAAGCCTCTGATAAAACTGAAGACCACGAGATTAATGGAATGTTGCGAGGAATTTCGATTATCCAATCGACATTTACCATCCGTTAGTTATAATAACTGTATCGAACGAGCGGTATATATAAAATACGTCGTTTCCGCGTAAGCCATTGGCTCGTCGGAATCGTGAACGCGCGATCAACAAAAGAATCGTATCGCTCGGCCATGTAAGGCGATGTTTTCCTGTCGGACAACAAGTTCGTGTAAAATTGCGACGCTCGCTCGTGTACCAAAAGGATGAAGAACGAGTCACATCCGTCCGTGCTGCAGCTTCGGTACGCGGCAAGACGAGTCCGCACTCGCAAGGTGGCTGTCTTCTATACCAAATGAGGCAACCAGTCTCGAAGAAAACAGCCCAGATATGTCTCCGGGGACGTAGCTCTGCTCCAAACCGGGACTCGATATCGCGAACTCGCGTTCCCTTCTCTTCGTCGCTCTGGACGAACGTCCCACCCGGTCGAGATGAACTGGATGAACAAGTGAACTCGAGCTCCCATTCCTTCGTATCTTCAGCCTGTGCGTATGACGTCGTCTGTACTTGATAGAAATCGTTTGATCGATCGATCAGCCGCCGAAATGTATTCTGCTTGTGAACGAAATCGAACTTCAACTTGCATCACGAAGTTCAAATACTTTAAATTGAGAAAATTTTGAGGAGAAGAAAGAAATTCACGGTTTCAGCATTTCAGGATAGTCTTGTATCGATTATTAATGGATTGGAGAAACTTAAAGATGCAAAACTATAAAGCACAGAATTGCTATTTATGCAATATTATACAAAATATAATATAATATAATATTGCTACAAAAAAAAAACAAAATTTTTTAAGAATAAAATTGACAAATAAAATGCAAAATAAAGTATTGCTACAAAATCCTTCTAAAAAAAAAAAAGAAAGAAAGAAAGTAGTCGATAGTAAAACAAATTTCTGAAGTATTCGCAAAAGTGCACGCACAAAGAGAACTCTGCAGCTAGAATACCCGCGGGTTGTACCCGCAAAAACCCCACTTCCTTCCCGAAGCATGGCACGCCAACGAAATGCACAGACGTGCGAGCATTTCTTTTGCACCTTCAGGACATCCCCGTACCTCGCATGATACGGCATGTGCACCAAGAAAATGGCGCATCCGCAAAGAATAGGTATAAAGAAAATCTGGCTGGCCATTGTTACGTGAACTTCAGAGAATCTCGGACGGCGTGGCGGCAGCAGGCGAGACAGAAGGGGGTCCAGGAGGGATGAAAGGCACTGGGGGTTAAGTTACCCGAGGGTCTAAGGCACTCAGGTACTGCATTATTGCGTCGTGGTCGTGGTACGAATCAGCGTGGCCCTGCTGCGCCCGGTGGAGATGGAGAAGCAGGAGAACCGAGACTAACCTGCGAGCCTGTTTGTAGGTGGCACTGAACTTGAGACGGGAACTCGCCTTCAACGGGCAGAAAAAGAAAAGGAGGAGGACGAGACGTTGGTGTATAGTTAGCTCGCATGCACCTTACGTTTTAGTCTCGTGTTTAGATCTCCTTGGAGATCGTAGAAAGATAATATCGTACGGACGAATGGCCTTAAGAGAATCCTATTTTCTCCAAAGAGAAAGTCCTTTTTAGGAGAACGTCGCTAAAATCGCCAGAAAGTGGCGAGAAACGGACAAGAAATATGAGAAGCACGCTCGAACGATTGTTTCAAAGGATCTTCCGAGAAGGAATGGAGTTTAAGGATTTTGAAAATTATCCCTTGCCCGAGGAAATTCTCCTTTACCTGTGCTCGTTGTTGCAAATCAACTTTGAACGGCAGAAGGGAGCGGGAGAGAAAGATCTGGCCCGTGGCTTGTCACACTTTGGCCACCCATGCGGCCTGCTGAAGTACAACGTGTGCGAGATACGAGTTGGTCGCCATAGTGAAAGAACCACCATAGCGCGGCGAAGATATAACGTTACATTCTGGTAGCAGCCTTGGTGTGGGAACGCCACTGAGATGGAAGTGCCAGAAGAAGCGGCGTCATGTATGCTCTTGCTTCTCGTCGGACACAATCGCGGTTAAGGAACACCGTGTTGGTTCAACCCGTGTATGCGCGAGGAATAAGATACTCTTCGGTTTCGTTTCTAGAGGATACCTTTACCGTGAACGCTTTGACTCTGCAACACGATAAATACATGAGCGAATTACCTGCGTACAAGTCGCTGTCCGAGACAGTGTCGATCGTATCAACGAACTGGAATTAATTTTTTAACAAAAACTTTCTCTTTGAAAAATCGGTTACCGGGAGCGGCAGAGCCCTCTCTCTTTGGTTCACTTTATTTAACCGCTATTCAAGGTTTTTCGGGTAGAATTCTTTCTTTTTTCTCTTCTGACGCTGCAGAAAACCTTACAGCGAAAACACCGCCGCATGCAAAGCCCGTTTTGCCCGTTTCACGCCGCAGGAGAGGACATCGTGTCGTAAAAGAAGGAAAAAAGTTAGTTTGCCGGCCATGTGCGCATGGCTGGCACACTTGGTAGCTGCACCGTGTACAAGCATATGTCGCGCTTCTTGCCGACCATTTTTTCGCGGACGTACCAGCTCAGAAACGCCCATGCCTCCCTTTTTAACGCGCGCGACTCACGAGTAACATGCCGTGTGAACACGCGTGAAATTACACCGAACTTGATTGCCTGGACGAGACACGCCAGCAGAAAATCGACCGTGCAACACCGTGACAAAGTCGATCAGAATGTTAGTGGCATTTGGTTTCTGTATTACTCGCATGCCATCCGTGCATACTAATGCTAGTTTAGAATACTCTTCGTCGTTCAACGAGCATGAGAAGTCGTTATTTCGCGCTTTATATGTGGAGGTAAAATATACTTGCCAGGCGTCTGTATGTTTCTTAATTAAACGCAGACGAAAGGAAGAAATGCTGAATGCGTAAATCAATCCGAGCTCTTTTTACCGATCCCGTTATGGGAAAAGAAAGACAACGTTGACACCCCATGTCTTCCCGCGCGGCTTACGATCTGTTTTTCTCCTGCCTTTCTTTCCTCGCGCATCTTCATCCATCTCTGCCAGTATATAATTCTTACCTTCGTTTTTTTCTTCCTTTTGAATCTGCCACGCCATCAGCGACCACTCGGGATTAGAAGAAAGGATCAAATACACAAAATTTCGGTCGAGCTACAATCGAAGGATTCGTTGGATTATTCGGTACATACCTTTACTGTCGAAAGATAAACTAACGATGAGGTTTCCATCCACGTTTCTAGTTAATTGATTTTATTTATTCAAATAATAATAAATAATGAAAAAATAAAAGTTCATTTCATTCGGAAATAAACGATCTGGTTTTGTCTATAAAAAATTTAAATATCTCAAATATCATTCAATTGTAATTATGGAATTCTTTTGGAATTGTTTTTCGGAGATCGGACTATTCAAGATGAAAAGACTAGATTCGCGATGGCCCCCTCGATGCCTATCGTAGTTACGAGACATTCTTCCACTCTCGAAATTCTCGTTCCTTGTTCCTTCGATCTCGATGACGCTGGAGATCTCTCCTTTAGATGAAAGATAGGTCCATGGTCAATGCAATCTGCGTGGTATCGAGGTTGCTTTGTACACGAGAACGAACAATAGAGTGTTGGATTGTCCTGCGCCGGCAACTTAGCCCCGTAGAAAAAGGCATGCACGGACCACTTCAAGTCAGAACAGCCGCTAGTGAATACCGGCAAGCCAAATGATTTGTCGGTTCGCGCAAAGGATCTTTTTCAGCCAGGATGCTGATACCTAATCCGCCCCCTTTTGAAAGCTCGACTGTCGTGAATATGAAAATTTAAAATTAACATCGTGTCAGTGTTTGGGATGAATAAATTTTTGAAATAGATATTTTACTGATACATAATATATTTCAAGACAGAGATCTGTCGTGTTTGCAAAAAAATTCTGAAATTTCCTTAGTACTGAAGTGAGATATTATCACTGTCGAAAAATTTGAACGATAGATATGTGTTATATGAATTGTCTTTAAATATTTTAATTTCTTCTTTTTTAAACGAAATGTGATAAATACAATAAATAAATAAATAATACTTTCGTTCGTTTTGAAAAACGTATGATCGTTTATCAACAAGATTGTAATAACTTTATGAGCAGACTATCGGCCTTGCATCGTTTTCGCGTGCCCTTATGATGCGTGTCGCGCTTTCTTTTCGTTTCCACTTGAGACAAGATGCTTTCTAACGTGCGTATCAAGACACAAGTTCAAAAAAATCTCCGCACACGCAGCATGCTTGTCGTCGATGAAACTCAACGAGTTCCACGAAGTGGCGTACAGTTCGTGTCCAGAAAGAACGAAAGAAAGAGAGGTAGATTAGGAAAGCAGCACGTAGTGGATAAGGTATTCATGTATTCCTTCAACTTGTCGTCTATCACGTATGTTGACTAATGATGTTCGTCACATTGATATACCTATACATACCTCGAAAAACGCAACAAAAGGACTTCTATTCCATGAATGTTTCTATGACACGTTTGAAATAAAAGAAACGTTCAAGTTGTGCACAGTCGTGCCATTTAATAAATTCTAGTAAGATAATGCTACACACGCTCTTCGAGTCGACCGAAGTCCGTGACTTTTCGTTTCAGTTCTGTGCCAATGATTATACATGAAAATAAAAGAACATCAGAACGTCCTTTTCTCAGTTGAAATTAAAGCAAAATTGGGACACAGGAAATTCGGAGCGGGGCTAAAATTATAGTAACATCGAACGCGATCATCGTTTAATTTCCGAGTGACGTAACACATGTTATACGGCGTAATGTAACATCTTTAAAGGAATTCATTCAGGAAATTCCTCGCTTGTCCTAACGCAATCATCAATAATGGAGGCAGTTTGTAACGGTCGTTTGATACTAATAGAACGGCGTGCCATAAATGTACTGGTTGCTGGAATGCATCGTTCTCCTACCTGGCCATTGCCAGCTAGCTAGCTAATATTGTCTACGTGTTCGTCGGTCATACACCGACTTTGCGAATAATTATTTTACATCGTGTGTACTGTGCGTGTGTTTGCGCGTGTGTGCGAAGACCGGCTGCGTTAGCCTAGAGCCTCACATTAACATACCTAAATAGGAAAAAACGAAAGATCTCATCGAATTACCCTCGAGCCATTCCTATTGCGCTCATATACTTCAGAGTTCTTCCTCGTTTCGATCGACTCGAAATTATATCAATTTCGTTTGATTTGACTAGAAACGTCAACGTGCATGTATGGATATAGTGGAATTCTTTTAATTTATTACACGATTCGTTATTCGCTAGATGATTTCGTTGTCCACGACTTCAAATATAAATGGCATCGTTTTGCACCTCGTAACAGCACGGATGGCACGACGCTACCGATACACTTTGTACCTTTCGCGGTGGCCTTTGTATCGTCGGTGGGAACAAGATTTAATCACATTCCGCCCCTTTACTGCTTATGAATAAGGGAAGCGTTCGTTAACGAGCGCCATCACCTTAATTTCCTCGTTTATCAAAATTCCCGTCGTAATTAATCGAATGGACGACTGTACGAATTTGTCGATCAAATGTAATATAAAAGCTCATATCTAACTCGTTTCGCGAGAGTGAATTTACTTTATCTACGTTCGCAAAAGTAGCAGAATCGCTGTACGTAATTGGTATTTTTCATCGCCGGTAGTAAAAGCTAGCGAAAGAAATACCTAAGAAATACACGTGTTTGCCTCTTATTACCGCGTACTCCGCGTGCTTGTTTTCCTTCCGGGTATCCTTATCCATCGAACGGTTTAAGCCGATCACGGTTTAAAGTGCCATTTCAGGGCAGCAGTTCCCAAAAGTCCCCACAAATTGCTGCTTTTTACGGGCTGAGTGGTTGTCTAGGGATCCACAACGGGGACAAAGGGCGCGTACACAGTCAAAATGGTCCGCAGCTTCTTCACGGTGTCCTCTTTAAGGGAAAGACGGAGGGAACAAAGTGGAAAGGCACTTCAGTTCCGTAAATATTGGGACAGGTCTAACTAGATATCCTGTCCCCCTCTCGGGACGGTTTACACAGCACCCTTTTTTATTATGAGAATATACCCCTTTCGAACACTCACGCGACCACGTGAAGAATTTCCCTTTTTAATCTAAACGCGGCCATTCTTGCGCCGCGATAGTTCGGTTTATGTCTCTTTACTTTCGAGAAGAAAGAATACGATGCTTTGTCGTCGATTGTCGTATTCGATATTCCTCAGCGAAAAGGAAAGGGAAAACACCACGCCGTTGAATACGTTTCCAACGAACACGCGTTGATTCATTCATAATTACCACTCATTGATCGACACTTCATTGATATATCAATTTACTTCGTCGTTCGTCTTTACGTTAATTGGAGCCGCGATAAACCTTGCATTGAAATACAACGCGTTTCTATTTGCTTCTATCTGACACGTGTCGCAACGAACATTCAGATTGTTTTACGCGTTGGAAATCTCGTGTTTCGAGCTGTTTTATCGTCTTTGGCGTTTTAATAAAAATCAACAATTTCCATCGAACAGTTTCTCTTGTTCTTTCGTAATTTTTCCTTTCAAAAGAAACCGCTCTTTAACGATAAATTTATTCGCAAACGAATTCCTCGAACAATTTCTAAAAATAATCACCGATTGCAATTAATAATAATTGAAACGTTATTCGTAGTTTTACAAACTTCTTCAAATTTCTCAGCATACGTAATCCTTGCATCTCCTTCGAATCAGTTTCGCCACTTTCCCTGTGATTATGTGGATATACAAATCGGCGACAGACGTTTAAACACACGGGATCGTGGTGGACGTGTGGGTGTTGCAGCAGGTTGTTGCTCGAAGAAGGGACGCCGGTGCACACGGTGGCCTTAAAAATTAGTCCCCTCCTTGTTTAATCGCGGGGGCAATGGGAAAGAAAAAGCACCAGCTGCTCCGTAGGAAATGAGCATGAATATCTAATACACAGAGGCGAACCCGGAAGCGAGGCTTTCTCGTACGAGAGGAGCACGTCCTGTTCTAAGGATTTCGCCTCTTCTCTCTTTTTCTTTCTCCTCCTCTTTTTTTCCTTTTTCTCATGCTCCGAGCCGCGTGGCGTCCCATGGACAGACCGGCAGCTGGCCAACTCGCTTCTTCCCGATGTTTTAAGGAAACTTATGACGCGCCTGGTCCACAGAGAGTCTGAGAAAAAAGCCAGTTCGCCAGCTTGCCAGCGTTTTCGATTACTTCCTTGTGTGTCCGTGATTCATGGAGGCTGCAGAGAGATCCGCTTTAACGTGATCCGTGTTCGAACTCTCGTAGCAGATACTGCGCGTTAAGATTAACAACTTCCCTACTAATACCGCTAGCTCGCTTCCTACAAAAGAATATCCATCGTGATGAACGATATAACATATGGTAGTAATAACGCGATTAACAGTAACAGCAATAGCAACAGATGCTGCGCTGCGTCAGTAAATAGTAGAAAACGACTTTTGAATTCCAAGTAATTCTGAATAATTGATAAACTTTGAAGAGAACGTTTGTAGTTGAAGTTGAGAAATTTGAGTTCAAAAACGTTTCGTAATAAAGAAATTTTTATAGTCTGACGCCAAGGAGAATTAACAGATGAAATTTGACGATGTCTTATTTTTGTTTAAAATAATTATCATTCAAAATTTATCATACAGCCGTATGTTATATCATACATAGCATAATTCAAAATTTATCGATGTTAAGTTAAACAAATACAATTCCGAGGTAACGTTATCAGAAACAGAAATACGACGACAGAATTCCAGTTACTCTTGCTTCACGAGGCATTGCTGGGTAATGTGACAGCAACCATAATCTGGCTCGGCCATAATTTTAAGCAGCGGCTATTATACTATGTACGTGTTATATAATAGTTTCGATATCTTTATTTGTCAAAGGTGTTACTCGAGTCCCCTGATAAGTAATCGCATAGAGAAACTGCGCAGATGTTGGCATGTTCATCGGTGGTTTAGATAGCTAGCAGCGTCTCTGCTATTCCAAGCACAAGCGAAGCGAAACTATCCTAAATCTCTGTGGAAAAACGCAAGAGCGTCGTGAATGCCGTGCGGTCCATAAGGTGAACGCGCATCAGGATCGATATACTTCACGAGATAGACACAAATACAAACGCACGATCCTTATATTCACACGACTCATTAATAATGGAGGGAACCCGTGTTATCCTCGAGGTTGCCTCTCCCTTTTTACTCGATTCTTCCTTTTCGAGGCCTTTTACCTGCGGACGATGCATCATCCCACGCTCGATGATGAGCAGGTGATGAACCAACGCCTCTACCCCACTTTTCGCAAACTTCGAAAGATGGCACCCGGGTTGCCGCAGGTTATAGTTGCATTCTTCCGACTTTCCCGTTGGCCTGGGTCAAGATTTTTCGATTTCAAGCTGCTGCCACACATCTGCTCGTACATCGGCGAGCCACTTTTATTAGTTTTCGCCTGTAATTTACCACGATCTTCGAACATTGATTTCGTAACTCGATAACCACGTGACTGTTCGCCACGTGACTATTCTCAAAGTGGATGCGGTATAAACAAAATCGAAAGCAGGTTTGCAATAGTCGTCGACTTTTCTTCCGAGGAGATTGATTTAAATTTTAAATGAACGAGTCGTTTCGCGCGGCTCGACAGCTGGATCGTACAACTGCGAAAAAGAAATTGATTTATTGTCCTCGATTAATTAGTACATCTGTTTACTTCCTCGTCTCCGGAATCGGAAAAATGACAATGACAGGACTGAAACATCGGCTCTCAGCCACGATACATACATATTAAGAACTCACTCTCGACTGATAATTCGCAGCAAAGCCGGAGAAAAGCAAAGGTGGGAGGTTTGGCATTCTATTGGTAGATAACAACTGTGGTAAACACGACGAACAACCTGGCTTTCTCTGCTCGTTCCTTTGTTCGTCACGCATTAATCATCTGCTTCGTGATCGCGATCGCGAGTAAACAAGCAGTCGGATGGTTGTATGTTTACTTTTATGCAGCGTGGAATGAAAGGCAAAGGGACCGACTCCAAAGCCAGGAACGTCCCTTTGGAATATTTTGAACGATAAAATGGTCGGTAAAATGGTAAAACGATTCTACAAACGATGTACAAACATATATACTTGCGTGTGTACTTACGTGTCGATCGATTCGAGGAGGATCCCTCGAGAAAAGACTCAGCGACGTTCGTATTTCTCTTTTAACAACCACTAGCCTTGGTAGGCCTCTGGTCTGTTCGAGCAACAGGTGAACCATAATACAAATGAAAGCGCGCCCGTTTCATTTTGTTCCGCCGCACCGTGAACGATGGAATTCGACTAGAACAGTTGTAGAGCGACCGGCGAGAATAATTAATGTCGATTATGGAGTTGCCTGATGCGAGCTTACGAGGACTTTAGAATATATTCTGTAACGTAGATTTGTGCAAACTGTGCATTTATATGGAGAGAGAATATTGGCAATTTAAGTTAATTATTTAAGTTAATTTTTATTTCTTTGTATCTTTGAACAAATTTATTATTTTTGCATGATAGATACAATAGATAGCAAGTAATATTTTATTTTTGCATCTCATTCTAATTATTTTCTACATATTTCCTCCTCTTACATTTTGATTCCTTTATAAATTTTTATTATACTCCAAACTACTTGTAATGTTAACAACTTCTCAAACTGTTCGAACATACAAAAATAGAAATTGCCAATCTATGTCCATAGATCGGCAACGTTCCACTTTGTGAGTTGCTACCTTGCGATGGAAGCCTCGTAAAGGCGATTCCATCAGTGGCCAGGTATCTCGCGGTAGGGTGACAAGAAACGTTTTTCATCATTGCATCGGCGAACAATCGATCGTTGTCCCCGGGTGCATGCGGTGCGAAAAAGTTTCTCGTTGGACTCTCTTTTCTTCTTTTCGGACTCGAGGGCGAAGCGAGACCGTGGCGAGCGGCACGACAATAATTCCAGCGCTCGATCCAAAGTACCGTTTTCCGTTATCCGAGCGAGATGGTTAAGCGAAGTTGGCGAACGTCGAGGTTGTTTTGTGCTCTGCCAAGCGAGACTACCGAGTGAAGAAGACAGCGGCGTTTCGCTGGTCGAGGACTTCGTGGACGTACGTGCGCGCCATTGCATTTTGTGAAGCCACGAAACACGGTCGGGGGGCCAATGCTGACCTTCGTCGGCATCCTTCCTCTTCCCTTCTCCATCATCGCCACCCTCCGAAATTACACGCCAGACGGAGCCCGGTCTTTCATTTACTTAATGCCATTTCTTAAAATCAGTTATCGCTTTTATTCGCAACGGCGCCACCGCCGGGGGGATCACGTGTCCGTTTTGTCAGAATGAGCCTTTTCTCTTACTTCTGTTGAATTTTTAATTACTTACGCATTCTCGTACGTTTTTGATTTGCCGATATTTCGTTCGCAATGTAACTTTATGTCGGATATGTCGGACTGAAAAAAAAAAAAAAAATATTGGAACATTTGATCATTCCAAAATATGACCAGTTAGCTTTGAGTGTTACTTTTACCAGTGATTGGACATTTCATACAAAAATTAACAGATTACAATTTCTGTCGCGTTTCTTCGTATATTTCATTTTTCAAGCTAAAGCTAGAATTTTTCCACGTGAATGCAGTTTCTTTGGAAAATTCAGTTCGGCTGCAGAGGAGGTGAATGATAAAATTCCTATAATTATAGACTGCGCTCAGACTGCAGACGAAAAATGCCGGCGGTAACCATGCGTAACGGCAATCAGTTACGGGTCACGCGCCTTCGTATAGAACGACAAAATCGACATGTATAAAATTCTAGTCCTTTCCTTACATCCCACTACTAGTTTACCCAACAATCTGACCACCGTGTATTCTTTTCTCGTTTCTCTTGCTACCTCTTCTCGCTGTGCAAACAGACATTGTTGAACTGTTTATTCTCTTCGCGGAATCACTCCTGGATTCTCACGTTTTTTGTTCTCGTCGCTTAGTCGCGTTGATTTAATTGAGGACAAACCAATTTAATGAAATGATAAATTATCTAATGATACGTAAATAGATAAAATTTTTGTTATTCCAATGAAAGAGATGTTAACAATTTTCGTGACGTAAAAATAACGGGAGGATAGTCCATTATAGTGCTATAAATAATTTAATTTAAACTTTTTAATTCAATAGCTGATGGATAGATGGAATAATTCGAAAAAATTCTTGAAATTCACACAACGTAAACTGATTGAAAGAAGAATGCAAATAAAACGTCGTGTGAATATTAATGAATTTTGTTTTATTAATGAACGAGTTCTCAACAAGTTTATTCATCAGTTGACGTTTGCATTTCAAGATTTATCTCATTTCCGTGGCATGATACTCGAAAATAAAGTCCATTGAAATTCCCAGCCTATGAAGCCCTCGATAAATGTTGCACGCAACGCGATCGACTGTCGCGGAATAAAAAACAATTTCCGGATAAAGGCGTCAGGAAAATCCTTGACAATCATCGAGTGCAAAGTGTTATATGCCGTCTACAGGAAATGCAGACTAGTTTAGCGATGGAAAGCCGGCATGAAAATTATTATACGGTTTCAAAGAAACGTTAATTAGTATACCTGCCGTGCGAGTGAGACACTTTTTAAAAGGGAAAATTAATCATATTATTTCCCGAGTTTGTAGTTCCTTGAGTTTCCTACCTTTCTGATTGGAATGTGAAATTCGAAATTATCCGTAAATAAGTACTTGTAGAATATATATATATATAAAATGTGGAAGTCAATTAATTAAACAAAATTTTCTTCCCACCCTGAGATTAAACACAAATTCTCCAGAATTTTCTGACAATGTCAATCGTCATAAAATTAAAAAAAATCGGACTCTTGATTTTCTTTTTTCGAAATTTCGTTGATTTACCACCGTATTTTTAAAATCTTATGACCTAAGTTTAAATCTAAATTTAAATAAATTTTCTAATTTTAAACAGAAGCTTGTTACGTTTTTCAACTCATGGTGAGAGACGAAAATAAAAAAAAAGAAGTTATTTTCTACGTGATCGAATGTATCGAAGACAAAAGCGACTTTTCTTTATCTTGAACTTTACATCACCTTCCGTGTTTGTTTGTAAAAAAAGACGTATGCATGCACGAGCGTACATCTTGTGTGGGAAGCGAGCCAAAGTGAAGCGAAGCAACAGGCTGCTGCTATTCCTACAGTGGGAAGTTGATCGAACATGGAATAGAATGAGAAAAAATGAAAAGAACCGTGACAAAGATACAAGGCTAAACAAGAAAAATTCGAAACACGTTTCACGTGTGAGGTAGTGCTGTTAAACATGCTGTTTGATTCATTGAACGCGAAATATCTCTCAATGATACTACGTAACTTATAATCTTACGAGTATGCATTGTTACAATTATAATATAATATGGATTTTATTTCTTACGATAGAAAGAATATAACTGATGTAAAAATTGATTTGATCGATATCCTAGTGAAAGTTTCGCAACGTCAGAGATTGATTCATTTGCTTACGTGGAAACATCGCAGGTATTCCTCATTCGATCGAGGAAAAGATAAAACGTTTGCTGGAATATTTGATGGAGAGAAGGAAGAAAAGAGGGTTTGATGATTGGAAAGCTTCCAATTATCCATCAGAGTGTCACGTCTTTTTACTTCTTACAATGTTGTTCTCGCCACATGGCCGGGCGCCACCCATTTCTTGGCACATGTGCAACATACTTCGAAGCCCCTGCCTTTCGCTTCCCACGTCCCGAAGGTTTCCCAGAAAGAAAAGATCTACCTCGGTACTAGCTTCAAAAGAGAAACTACCGATTACTGACCGATGTAAATTACACAATTTTCATGTAACAACTTTCCACTGTCCACTCGTCTCATCGATAATTTTCGCAAGTACATGTCGCGTAATCAAACGCAGTGACTTTAAATCGAGGAAATGCTCCATCGCTCGATCTGTCAGTTAATTAATTCGTTTAACATTCGTTTCCGTTTTAACTTGCCGAACCAGTTGCCAATTGACCAAGGAAACGTTCCAATTTTGCTAAAAAAAAAAAAAACTTGATCCTTATTTCACATTCGTTTACTCTCGGATAACGATAAAATTAGTTTCCTTTTTTCCTCGGTTACCCTCATTTCGGTCACGTACTCGTGCACGTCGTTATCGCGGACAATCCGCGCGGGAGATAATGATATTTTTCGGAGGCAGCGAGCGTACGTGCTCGGAACAAAGAGAAGGGTCGAATAATCGGATCGAAGTGTCATAAAGGCGTAACCGAGAGCGGGATCCCTTCAGCGAAATTGCGTGCGGATAATTGCCCGCGGCGGAATAAAGCGAGTATTTTTGAATACGAAGGAAGTACGTGCAGTATTTTCGGCGATGGAACAGGTTTCGTATATATATATATATATATATATATATATATATATATATATATATATATGAACGTCGACCCGAAACGGAAGCGACAACTCGCGATGGATACGGCCCTGTAACGGAATTTCTTGCTCGTTGGGAACCAAGCGGCCCCGCTGCCAGCTTACCTTTAGGCCCTGTTCACACGGTGACGGATGGTAATTTCTCGGAGCGTTGGCTGCCCATTATCAACCCTCGCCTTAGTCACCGAGCGGACGCAGATAAACGTTCCCAGTTGGAAATATGCGTTTTCGTTTGTTGATTTCTTCGCTGGTAATTGAATCACGTTTACCAGATGAACGCGGGACAAGAGAGAGAGAGAGAGAGAGAAAAAAAGAGACAGGAAGATCTTGATACTCGATACGAGGTAGGCACGATCGGATTATCTCGCACGTCAGGGAATGCGCGATGAGGAATTTTACCCGCGTCCCGGCGTAACCTGGAAAATCTAGCCGAGGCATGTGAGAAAGCTGTCTGCTTCATTAACATTGCAGCTCGTTCCCTTTGGGACTAGGTTCGCATGGTGGCGCGAACGTAAAGGTCAAGTTTCCTTCGTGAAAGTAAGAAATTTCAGTTTGTCTTTTTTTTCTAAAAAGTTTTCCTTGTTGCAATTTGTTTAGGGAAAAAATGTGAGAAATGTACTTTTATTAATTTCACGTGCTTGACGTGCTTTTAATCACCAAGAAATAGCTTAAAATGAAAGGAACAGTGGCGAAAAAAGTATACATATTAAGCGAATCGTTGAAAATTATCTTTCGTAGTCACGATATGAGAATTTATCGAATAATGTAGACGGATAGAAGGTATTAACAAATAATAATAAGTCATTATCAATCCTTTGGTCTTTAATTAGCTACAGAAACTTAGATTTTTGTATGGTAGATATTTAAATACTTTTGTGTATAGTACTTGTAAATGAATATTTTCAAGAAGATGATATTTCTGACAAAATCTGCTAGGTGTAGCGTCAGACTTCTAGCTGTGTCTAATTAAGTTCACTACCAAAGTATGAATATAATTTCTTCCTATATGGAGCAGTTTTTCTCAAAACGATAAGAACTTGGATCGTCAGATATATATTTTTTACTGCTCGTCTCTTGTTTCCCTTATCGATGATAATGGAAACGGCGAAGAATCTAATCAGTTAAGAGAACGCGTGTGAGACCGTCGAAGCTGGAAAGTTCACGTGGACGTGGAAGACGATTTAAACGGAGTACGCGAATCCATTAAGTTCGCATTACACGTTGATTGTCATGCGCGAGACGCTTTAGCCGGTACACGACCCACGCACTCTTTACGCATACTTAACGAGGACAGGTATACATTATAGCCCAAACTGTAGCGATGAAATTAATGACACGGTATTACGAAGGTAACTTGTTCGCAAGAAAGCACTTTCCTTGAATGACAATGACAATCAACGGATTTATACAATCCGTTCTCCTCCTCCCGTGCTGCAATTACTTGCCGAAGACAGATGTAACGAGAGGTCACTCTTGAGAGATTACAATGATTTATTAGCAACGACAGAGTGATCATCTCGTTTGTAAAAAATTTCATCACGTACAGTCGATGACTATATTAAAAGGTACATGAAGTTTCTTTGCTGCAATGATTTTTAATACAGGTATTTAAAAATTTCACAGAAACAACACAATTATTATAAATAGTTCATTGCAAGAGTTCATCAAATTCTATCTTATGGATTTTTTTTTATAAAGAAACAGAACTCAGACAATACAAATTGATCGAAAAATGAAAATCGAGCGTAATTATTCACTGCATGTACAAGATCCGTCAAGAAGAATATCTCCAGCGTGAGGTTTCGCGAAGTGAACGAAGAAGAATCAATGTTGGTCGTTACATTTTACGTTACACGATGTTAATCGGCGAAGTTAACTCATTAACGAGCCAGCGATACGTCCAGTTTCAAGAACGATCGCTCGGCTTCCTCGAAATCATTAGATAAAAGTGATGGTTCTCCGATTCCAACATCCATTACAGGTTATTAATTGACAATCTCGGTGATTTATGGAGTCGTGGGCAGGGCTATTATACCCTCCTTGTACTTCTCAATCGGCCGTGCGATGTTCAATCAAGGGTAATCCTCAATGCCACCCGCGATCATGTGAATCTCTGTGTGGTCGTTAGAGGATCGCAATTAATTTTCGAGTCTCGTTAAATTCAGCAGTATATATGAAATAATGGCCGATAACGACATAAACTTAACGAACTTGGTTCCTGCGAATCTTTTCTTGGTTCCAACTATGAGTCATGACTGGGCACATTCTATGCATTTTCTTTTATTCCTGCAATTTAAATCTAATTGGATATTTCTTTCCTCTTGCAAATATAATTGTTTCGCGAAAATTAATTACGGCTGTGTGTATGGGTTTTAATCATTGTCAGCTTTAATTAACGTTCGTTGTGTTTAATTTAATTCTCGCGCAGGCAAGTTGGTAAACACTTCAGAAGACAATACGGGGATATATCAGAAACTGAAATCGTTTTGTGTCGATGCGATTTTCACTCTTACCATTGCGTAAACGCGCTGCCACGAGTCGCGCACGACGATTTCTACGTAATTTCGACGTTGGCGTTGTACGTTTTAGCAATCCTGCTGATTGAAGCCTAAATCTTGTTGTTATAGATTAAAAGCATTGATTAAGTCAACAGATTTTTTTTTTTTTTTTTATAATAAACTGAGAGACGGTTCTGTTTCCTTTTTAATTGCACCGATTACTGGATTATTAGCTTATTTATTTGGAGTTGCAGGATGATTTTCTAATTTTTGGTATACATTGATTCGTTTAAGCGACAATGCTCGATTAAAAGTTTTCAAGATTGCCTTTTACTGAGAAAAGAAACGAAACTTTAAATTAATTCTCGGCATTTCAGAATCGTCGCACTTCTCGAATTATACGAGAGATGACATAATTGTGGTCACATATTTCTAAGAATATTTCGATACAACGTAATCCTTGATATTTCTCGCGCTTTCGTCAATTATCAAAAAAATGATATAGTACATGGAAATTGAAACCGTGGCCAACAATGAAAATACTTTAACGCTCGTTAGTTTCTCGCTATAATTAAGGATAATCCTCGATACGCGAGTGACGTGAATTCGAAACGAGATATCGCCACGAATTTCAGCTAATTATTTCCTCGTCGCTTGGCCTCCGTTATCTCCTATCCTCTCCCCCCCCCTCCCCTCCCCCAACGTTGCACTTTACGGAGCATAACCGAGCAGCGGTACTAATTCAATCGTCGTCCTTACTCCAAGTAACTGACCGCGGCCACTGTTGGTCGTTAATTAAAGAAATATCTTAATTACCGTTCAGAATTCCATAAGTGGCTCATATAGTTGCCGCAAGATGCGTCTCGCTGACCGAGGATGCGGGTATCGGTTGAAATCTGTTGGATCTTTTTCTCACATCGAATTTGGGGGCAGGTTCGTACGATCAATCGAAGAAGTGACAGAGATCGATCACTGTTTTTATCATGGGGATTATTGCCTTGATTAATCGCTCTTAAATCTCTTAAATCGCTATTTTTCAACTTTATCGCTATCTGCATAGAATAAATTTTCCCAAATGTAGATTGTAACTCATAACCGATATAAAAACAGGTAAAATCGACTTGTCGAAAATAAAAGGTGATCAAATTATTGTAACAATTTCATTTCACTGTATTCTCAGTTCAATCATTCTCTCCTGTACTAATTCTACTATCGTTTTCCCTTCTTCTTCTTTTTTCTGAGGAACAATATTCCTCAGTTTGATTTTGAAACACAACGTCTGTTTCTCATGATCGAGAAGAAAAAATTTTCCAGTGACTTTGTCAATCAATTATGAGACGCAGTTGTCACGTATCTTTAATTAAAATTCAATCACTTTGAGATTTCTTTATTTCCACTAAAAATTGATTAAATGTTAGCAATGAAGTCTTTCAGAGGCTGGCGAATGAGCGAGTCGCACAGAGGCCAACGGGCTTATTTTACTGCGTTGCACAGGCGAAACCGTTTCCTCAGTCTTTCATTCTTGATTGTTTTCCATTGATGATAAAAGCTGCACGGCACGGATTACACACACGACCCGCTTTATGCGATTCTTCTCGAGGAGATAAAGCTGGCTGTTTCCGTGATGATGTTCCACGAGATATTACCCTGACTATGTCCAGCGTGTCCTTCAACATCTTCTCACTGGTCGATTCATAGTTACGCGTACATACGTACACGCGTGTTTCGAGTCGTTTGCAAAATCCTACCCTGCCTCTCTTCTTTATCAAAACGTATAATAATCCTACGTGCGTATTTTTTGGAGCATGGAATGTCGTTTTGCATTAGTTTTTTTTATCAATAATAGAAATCATTTTATCGTTCTTTAGAACGATATAAAAAAGGCTTGTTAAAAGTATTGAGGCATCAATCAGCTTGGAACAACGACGCATTTCAAGAAACATGCGAAACCTTCGGAGAAGATTGAAACTTGAAGTTTGGAGCTTGGAGCTCTAGTTAAACAAATCAGCTACTATTAATAAACCCGACATTGTTTCATATGCCTCCGATGTACACGTTTCATTAGATACGATTAGAACAAATATTTCCCTACTTTATAAACTTCCGATTCTAACGTAAGCAATTGCGCGATTGCCGTGACTTATTTTTAGATGATACTTCGCTTCATTTACGCGACCTCGTGACATCTAATATGGCAATCATAAAAACATCACGGATACTTTTGTCATATCAGTTTTGTCACGTATAAATTTAACGAAATACGCTTATTTGTTACGCATGAATTTTCCAGAAATCCTGTTTAATCTTAGGAAGCAAACTTAGTCAGTATTACGTTAGTAATATTTCTTTCTTCAGATTTTTATTTTCATAATACAATATCGATCAAGGCGTAAAACTGACAAACATTTGTCAAGGATTAAAATTTTTCAATTCGCGTTTAATCGATGTATATCGAGATCTTGAAAATCCTCATTTTAACGACGAAAAAGAGTAACCTACGTGATAAAATATGAAACTCGTCTCGGTTCATTTAAAAAGAAACACATTTTTACCATGTTTCTTTCGTAGGTAAATCTATCGTCTACAGTGTACGCGTCAGGAGAATCTTTCAGACAGCTCAGAATCGTACGAAATTTCTTCTTTTTTTTTGTGAAAATCGACAACGAAGGCGACACACGTTTAACCGTTCGGTCTCTATAAGAGGAATACTCAATGCAAAGATGCTTAATATTCTCGCGAGCACGCTGAAAATACATGCCACTACGATCGGAGCCGTACAGGTAAACGTGTCGAGATCGAGAAACGATCGGTTGGCAAGCGAACGGCCACGATTCCAAGAAAATAACGCCTGCCCGCACAGTCGAATTTTTCTCTCGTCCGTATAATTCTTGCATTTTTTGATCATTCACAACGCGCATACGATCGCAAGCTGCATCGTTCTAGAATTACTAATACCGGAGGTGATTTCGATTTTTTCTTTCTTCTTCTCATCGATATTTCAACTGTCGATTTCTACGATCGATAATCGTCCATGATATATTTTTTAATTCTATGAAATTTTAAACTCAGTTTCACAATTTGACAATTTTGCGGTGTACCGATTTTCCGAATGGAAAGTCGTGAAATATTAAACGTGGCTGGTATTAATTTAAATGAAACAGTACGGAGCACTGTTGGTTTAAAATGCAAATTTGGGTACAAATACAAAGAAATAAAATAAATATGACTGTTGAATATAATATAAGTACGAACATTAAATTAATACAATATCGAGTACGAACGTAACAAATATGAATATGAATTCGCGTAAATATCTGTAAATTGAGATCAACAGTTAAACAATCATATAAAGCTGCAATATGTCAGCGACGGGTAGAAATCTGTTCGCTCGTAAATCAAGTACAATGCCGTTAATGAATAAATAATTTCGCTTTATACAAGCTTAATTGCACGTGACGTTCGCGTTTCACGACGGCCGCGCCACGCCGTCGGGGTTTCGGTGCCCCGCGATTGATATCTTTTAGCCCGTCCAGGGTTCTTCCTTTCTTTTTGCGTGCTGCCACTCGTTCTGGCTCGCCCACGCCTCGAGTAACCTGTACACATGTAAACCGACCGGTTAACCATGATCGTACGAGTTAGAGGAGAGAGGGGTGAAGGGACTCGTACGTACACATATTTTTATGTGGATATATCTGCCGAACACCGGCACCACACCTGAGGTTCTCGACCGTGAATCGTGCACACCGGTCGAAAATCAGTGGATTTCCAGGCTCGGTCGCCTCGCTTTTTACAAACCCGAAGACACTTCACTCTCTAATTAATGGGACCGACCCCGGGCATTTTTAGTAAATGATAAGATCGATTACGAAAAGGAACAAGTTGGATAATTAAGCAGGGTATACTGGCAGTTGACCCTCTTACTTTGTTCTCCTGTTCTTTTACTATTAACGAGTATAAATAACAGTTTGATCTAGAATGTTCTGGAAATGTTGATTTTGTAACAAGAATTTGTTTGAATAAATTTTTTCGTCGTCGTTTACGAACATGGATCATAGATACGATTCGACGAATCTTGGAGGAACTTTAAATAACATGATGATGAATCTTTCTTTTATCGAGTTACGGAGATTCTATTTGCCTTTCTAATTCGTCTGGACTTTTCTTAAATATGTATCACATCTGATACATTCTTCAATGTACATGTAATTCCAAACTGTGTTTGCATAATTTGTATCATTTTACCCCTTGTATCTATTTAATGAATATTAAAATTTCTCTCAAGATCGAGACGTAAAGGTTCTAGAATGCCAGCAGGGTTAAGGATCGTTAATAACAAATTGAAACGATAAAATGATTTCTCCTGTAACAAATTTGGGTGATGTACACTTTGCAGTTCACGCGGCAGAATAAGACAGAGATAATATTCGAAAGCAACGGACGTGGCTGAAAATACGGCAAATCGAAGTCTGCTAAAAAAACGTACATGTGAAAACCACTTGCTGCGTCCGCTCCACTTCTAGCAGAATCGAAGTGAAAGTCGGCGAGGCCGTTCTCAGATCATTCACAGTCTCCTGCAGGATACAGATGTTTGAGATCCTTCGGGCCCAATCGCATCGAGCCCCCAGTCGGAATGAACAAAACGACCATGGTAGTATGTATATAGGATCGTCGTTTCACGTGCGTCACGCGATTGCTCGCTGCGTAAATACGTCTGAACGTTAATGTTAAATTTGTGTAAACGTCTCTAAATGTTTCAATTTATTAGATAAAATGCGTTGCGCGCGAATCAACAGTAATAATTTGAAAGTATAGAATTTTATAGTTTCTGTGTAATTAGACAACTAGGTTCTTTTTCTCGTAATTTTGGTTCTTTGTTGAAAATAGTCTGGTTTTTCTAGGAATATTTAAATAATTTAATTTTGTATTGACTTGATCGAAAGCGATACTTATCTTGTATAGAAATTGTATGAAATTCAAATTGATTTTATTAACGATTTAATTTAATAGACAGGGTCAAAGATATTGCTCGGATTAATTATAATGACGATAGATGTCTAACTAGTTTTGTCTAACTTGAGAAAAGATAAGTTTTTATCTTTGCGATACACCGCGATAACCATACTACATATCAAAAATAATCATTCCATTTTGTTTTTAATTTATTGATCACTGAATGCTCTACGTCACTTGCGTCACGAATTACACTTACAACGAAGTGACCTAAATTAAATCTCTCGTTAGCGAGACTCGTATCTTTCTCATTTAAAAACAAACGCTACGAACGATCCATTCTCTCTAGTTTCGTGTGATATTAATTTCTCAAAGTTCTCGGTCAGAAATCCAACTATTCCTTTGTATACTCGAGAGTCGTCTACCTGAAGAGGACACATGTCACGCTAACGAGGCGCGCCACGGAATTATCTTCCGTAGACTTTAATTGTGAGGACACAGAGTGTCAGCCGCATCTTCTCGCGGACGTACATACGTTGTAATGATTGCCGGCGGAGTCTGTCGACCTTCAGTTAGCGATTAACCAGGAAAAAGGACTCTGTAAGTTGTAACTGTCATTTGATGGAAAACGTCGTGCGAGCAAAAACTTTGCACGGCGAACGAAATTGCGACAATCACCGTTGCTAGACAATTTTAAGAACCGTGAAATAAAGAGGGATTTTCATTTTTTATCATGAAAATTACCTTTGGGATATACCAATCCCAAGAATTTCATTGAAATGATCCTTATGTATTTATTATAAAATTTACATTCACCGCTATGTAACATCTCACGAGAGAAAGAACAATAAACAAATGAATGGAAAAGAAATTTTTCATTCCTTATCAAAAGAATTTGATAACAATTAAAAACTGGTGCAAATCGTTTGTGTCTTACAAGAAAATAAAATTTCTTAGAATAGGTATCCCAATGTATGAAATACGTAGTTTCCAGTAAACTATAATTTCGCCAACACATCATAATTGCTCGGATTCGGAGTGTGTCGAATAATAAGCAAAAATTCGAGGAGTTTAATCACCGTGAATTTTTACTCTAGTTGTGTTCCGTTATGGAAGCCCATTAGGCTCGCTTCTTCTTTCTCCTGGCAAAAAAAAAAAAAAGAAAAAAACAGTTTTACAAGGCGCGAGCACCCGCGTATTACGTAACATCCTCTGTTGCGATATCCGAAAGGTGTCTAAGACGTATTCCGCTTCGTGCAGCTGTGAACAGGTTCTGCGGCGAATTCGCACCTCTCGTTCCTCCATTTTCTTCGCTCGATTTCCGGTGAACGAACGGAAATCGCGTCGCGGGACACTGTTGTCAGCGACTGTTGTTGCCAGAGGCTGACACGACGTGCACATATCGTTCTTTGCGGCGAGTCGCGACGCTAATAGACCGGTTTGATTCGAATAATGCTCGATTCATCGCGGTGTGTACAACCCGTCAGGTTGAAAACATATTACATACCAGAAACGACGCGGCGTAACGATCGGACAATCGAGCGAAGAGGAAACAGCAATCGTAGAAAGCCAAGGCGTGTACTCGCGCCGGCATTAACGCTCGACGACGTTTCTGCGTTGCAAAATTCGATTATGCGATGAGTTCGCGATAAATCCGAAGCGGCGATTCACGCGCGAGGGGAATTCCAACCGGACAATTTTTGCGCGATTTTATTGCTCGTTCTCTCGACGAAACTCTCGTCCATTTCATCGACCAGCTTCTTGCGTCGTGCAAATTGTGGGACAAACTACCAGAGATTCGTAAAAGCATTTCACTGTGAACGAAAATGTTCTAGTAGTTTTAACAAGTTGAACAATTGAAGAGAAACATCGAAAATTTGTTAATGCACTTTTGGTTTCTTTTGATTAATTTAGGACAATGTTGAAGCCCAGGAAATGTTGAAATTTTGAATCGTAACTCTGGAATGTTTGACACGCGCCTTATTATATCATTAGCTTTCTTAAGATTTATTATTAACCTTTGTAAGATTCATTCGAAGACAAAAAATAATTTTAATAAATTTCATTGACAAAAAATAATAAAAGAACTTTTCTTAGAGAAGTTTATCACTGAAAACAGTCAACAATGTTCCAAGGAAATTAAAGTAGAAAAGTTTAATTCTATAATTCAGACTTCTTTAAACTTGTATGAATATATCATACGAAGTTTGATTAGCATTCTAAATGGAATTACCATAATTTTTCACGAGCGAAATTTTCGAAAATTTCGTACAACACACACGTGTGTGATCGTAAGAGATCTCTACAAATGTTCAAACGCTCACGCCAGCTGCTGTACCTTTCTCACGAACGAAACAACGTGCTAATTTATATTATCTTCGTACAACGTACGTACACCAAGTCGAAATATCTTTTTTTCTCCCACGGATCTGATATCGATAATTACGGAGTGTCTCGCGTTGAAAAACCACGTAGCAGCAATAAAACATTGTGACGCAACGGTTTCGACTCCAGTATCAAAGATCAGCTCGCCAGTTGTTCGTTAATAAACAACCGATACCACAGCGGTCCGGTGTCTATTTTTCTAATTGGAAAAATTGCGATAGCACGATCGAGCACGAACGAACGTGCCGAATGAGTTACCAGGTGTCTTGTGAAAGCAGCTCGGCCAATGTATGTACATTGTTCAAGGATACGTAAATCAGGCGAGGTCCACGCAATCGAATCCGCGTCTATCCATAGACTATTGAAACCGCGTCGCGTTTGCCATTTTTTCCGGAGTCTAGACTCGCAATTAGCATAAAAGCGAGGGTAGACACGGCCGGCCGCTCGATCGGCTACGTGTCTTTGTTGTTCGGCCGAGAGACCACCGTTACACGCGAGTGTCTTTTTGAATGCTCGTGACATTTCGCTCGGCCCGTTTTCATCCGAGTTCTCGATTTGATGCACAATCGTGCCTCGGCCAACGCAGCCTCCAGATAACATCTGCGCTTTCAACTTGGGGCTGCGTAAAGTGGAGTGTTGTGTTCAGTCGCAGATGCTGAGCCTTCGGAGGTTATTGCGCAATAACCGATGCTGATTACGGGCTGCTAAATGCGTTACGATGTGACGATGAGTGTACGTTGACAGGATGCCACCGGGAGATACACACCGGTCTCGAGCCGAGTGGGAATTATTGTCTTTCAAATAGCGAAGAGTCGCGTGGCAATTGCCATCAACGACGAAGTATTGATTAGAATGCAAATTGAAATTTTTTTTGTTTTTTAACCGCTCGCGCTGGCAACTGATTGCGGACCGTAACGAGTGACCAAATCGTATACGATAATTCGTCGCCTTTTTTTTTGAACTCGTCGGTATGACGAGAGGTAATTATTGAGAGGTAATAAATTTATTATTTGTTTTACTTAAATATATTTAAAATTGAAAAAAAAATTACAATTTCGGACAAAAAAATCCTCGACGTGTTGATGAGCCTTTGAAATTTTATGGTACCTATTATACTGAAATCTATTATTTGTCATTTAAAAAAGAAAAAAAAACTGTCAAATTATAATTTGTGAAATTTCGGTAACCAATATCAGTTGAATTGTGCACTGATAAAAAAGACGTCCCAAATTCTAAAAAGAAAATAAATATTCGTTCTTTCTCTCTAAATAGCTGGCTCTGATTGTGAGACCGAATCATCACGATAATAAGAAAATCATTTTATTTTTCAACAGAGCCAAGTGCACAAGATCTCACGACTCTTCTCGCGTTTCGACCAAACGTTCCGCACGAAATGGCAATTACGGAGTAAGTGTCGTTTGCGAGAAGAGGGGAAATAAATATGAAAGGAGCAATTTCGAACGCGTGAAGATGATTCGTCATTGGTCGCAAACTCTTTCACGAAGGTGTTCTCGTGTCAGCTCGCGTTTCAAGTTCTTCTCCGTCTTCGTCCTCGTCCTTTTCTCTGCTACTCTTCGACGACCGACGTTCGTCTCCTTCGTTCCCCTTTTTACAAAGCTACCTCAATGGTCGGGGGTCCCCAATTCCCAGAGCACCGACAAAGAATTCAAAAGATTCCGTGGGTTCGCGCCATCCTCCCTCCGGCGCTTCGATTGATCGACTTTTTCTCCTCGCCGACACTGACCCCTCCTGGTTTTAACTGGTTTCGCTCTGCTAGATCCTACGAAAAACCATCCTCGTTTAAGGTTCCTCGATTTTTTCCCCTCTTCGTCTGTCTGGCTACTTATCTTGGAATTTGGCTATTCGATGTTTCACTCGCACTCCCTTTAAATTTAGTATATGCTGAATATTGCATTTTGTCAGAAATTTGACAAGACGATGTTGTTCAAAGAAATTTTTTGTTTTTTTCTCATTCAGAAGCTTGCGAATAAATCAAATTAATATTTTCATGCGCTTCTCTCACGATTTTATTAATCTTCTCGAAAGATTAAATAAATTGAAAAACTGTGACGAGACGAATATATATTGTAATTTCCGAATACGTGTATATATGAATTCTGAAAATAATTGTGAACAAGAAATTATGTACTAAACCGTTGTTACAAATTGTTATGCCTGAAATTTCCAAAATAGCTCGAAACACATAATAATTTCCAAGATTGTTTATTTTCGATGATGTAATACCATTTAGATTTTATAACTCCAGACGTTTGTTGTATAACACGCGCCATTGCGCTTCTCGTACACATTTTATTGCTTAACCTCGAAACGTACAACCGAAGAATTTAGTTCCACTTCAATACGTTTATCAAGCATTGTTTAATATGCAAACAAGCAGCAATTACTGCAGGTAAAGTTTAATTATAGCTGTTTTGTTTGCTGTATTTCACAATGTGAAACTGCGAAGAACATGATCTCTCAAAGTTGTAATCTCTTGCTACATGTTTAACGAAATGAATAAATCGGGATCGAAGAAATTTCTCTAAACGAAAAAACATATGTCGTAGAATTCTACTGAATTTAATCACTAAATAATCAATAAATAAGTCAAGAATCAGATTTTATAACTTGGAGATTTCTAATCAAAAAGTTAAAAAAAAAAACATTAACGTGCGAGAGACAACTAATAGCTTTAACTATTTATTCTTACAATGAATTGTGTGTGAACAGTACTCGTTAAGAATTGAAGATCACTCGTGCATGTAAAGAACTTGCCACTGAAGACAATCATACTGTCCTTGAAATAACTTGAACCATCGCTCATCAGTAAAGAAATCAATCGGAAAGAATATTGTCTCATCTTACGACGATAATTTCCACGTCAAAAATATCGTTAAGAGAGACGAGTTAATTTTTAATTTTACAACACAGTCTGTAAATTATCAAAAATTCCAAATTATTCCAAGTTAATTGTCGCTGAAAATCGCACTGAGTGTTACCAATCAAATTCAACATGTTGCTGGATTATTGGTACGTCGAGTCGACTACGAACAGGGGAAACGACGAAGAGGAAGGAGTGTATACGTGTAAACTTCTGGATATATACAAGCGTGTTATGGCGGCGTAACGAACGTGTAGACGAACATAGGATATCATCCGGGCCCATAAAAAGTACGAACCGTAATTCAAACCAGATGCGCTATGAACCGCGACTTTATGTACACATTCGCGTGGCGCGCGGGTCGAGGCAAAAGAAGAAAGTACGACGCAGGATGCCGAGAATCGATTAAATTGAAAGAGATGAGCGTTGGATCGTGGCACGAACCGAGTGAAATATAGCGATGATGTTCACTGAGATAGTCGAAAACCATTGCAAATATATCGGTGTAGCTCGTTTTCCTTTTTTTTTTTTCCAAGACGTCGCGCAACACTACAGTTATTGTTCACGAAGATCGCATAAAAGTGGTACCGATTGTGAGACTTTATATCGCGAAGGAACTTTAATGAAATAATAAATTTTATTTATTTCACAGAGTTTCTACGCCTTGATTTGTCTCTTGAGACTGTAAACGGGAGATTGATATATAATTTTAAGAGATGTAGTCATAGTTGAATTAGCAAATTGTTTCATTGGATATAAGACAAGTGAAATTCCCGTACCCTTCGGGCATAAAATAATTGATGTCTATCTTGGGACACATGAAATTCCAAATGAATTACCAGGGACTTCAAACGAAAGAATTCGCCTTGGTTAATCTACATCCTACGTGATAGAGTTTCTTTAACGCAGTTATTAATATCATGCCTCAATGTCCATGTCACGAGTTTCACACGTTACACGAGTAGTCGTGTTATTACCATTGGTACTTGAACTGAATACTCGTATCTGGCTGCAGTTCATAGGTGCGGTAGATTCCTTCACGTTACAGCTAGATCACTGGAAGACCCGGTTCCAGCTGTACAAGCACATCGAACAACGTGCAATTATCACGGAACGTCCTTCGAATTCCGAAACCAAAGTTTCTTGAATTTCCTGACTTCGCATTTCGTTTCGAAGCGCGCACGCACGAAAATTATTCGATTCTACAAATGTACCACATACTTAATTTACTTAATTTCCGATTTAATTTTCATTAACACTGCGTTCGACTTTACATTCGTGATGCACGCTGGAAAGTTTTAAAACGCTTCGTTTTACAATTTCGATGACTTAATCACTGGCGATTCGTGCCAGTTTTTATTCGAGACGGCACTCGGTTGGCGCAACGTTCGACAATTGGCGAGGTTAACGGTATTTTCCAAACATCTCACGGTTTACGGGAGCCAGAAGACAATGTGTATTTACAGTATCGATCGCGGGATCGATCACGGTTAAAAGAGGAACGTGTAAAACGTGCGAGGTTAGTCGAAACGAAACGTTAGCGGGCGCGAGCGCGAATCGCCCGTGGTCCTCTTCCCCATTAATAAACATAAAATCGTGACCGGACCTCGTGTTTCCATACGATTAATTACGATGTACACCGACAGCGAGTTACGTTTCGTCGACAGACCAACCGCATAAATTATCGCTTGAATAACCACGAGCCAATTACGCCGCAGACGCAGCGCGATCTTTCGACCTATCGGGGTGAAAAATGTCGGCACGAGTTCGGCCACCGATCGACGATGATGGCCGTGGAAATACATTATGAACAGTGGCAAACGTAGATCCGCCGTACGCGTGCACGCGTATGGATTCGATAGCAATGTTTGTGTCGCTTCGAGTCCGACAGGCGGTCGAACGATTTAATCGAATCCAGGGATTGCGAATAATCGATTGATTCCTCGTGTTTCAGTCGTGTTCGTGTTCGCGGTAAAAACCGATACTCGGTTGAATCGTGCGATATCGGATCTGACAGCGCTCGAATGCCATTTAACCTGCATCCTCTTTGATCGATTCAACGGTGAGGCAACACCACCTATATCTACGAAAATAATCAGCGTCGATCGTTTTCGAGATTTCCTGCTGCGGAAAAAGTAGCCTCGTTCTGAGAGCTCCGATTCGCTCTCTTTCTCTCTCTCTCTCTCTCTCTCTCTCTCTCTCTCTCTCTCTCTTTTTCTGCTTGTCTTTCTCGAGCAGATCGTGACTCGAGTGCGTCCGCCGTCGCGTCGGTTCCGTTTAATTTCCGATTGGCGCGTGCGGATATCGTCCGCCGGAAATCTTATCGCTCGTTCCGATCGGCCCTCGTTTCAAGGGCCAGAGGATACGGAAGAAAGGTGTCGCTAAGGGGGAAAGAAGGAAAGGGTTACGCCAGGATTCTGCTTCCGTTGTCGATCTATTCTGGATGGATGAGCGACACTCGCATGGGAAGAAAGTGTCATTCGATAGCAGCTTCACGAAAGAAAAGGGGATCGTCGTGGTGCCCGTAGCTCGCACGAAGAGAGCTTCGCAGTCTCGTTGAGACCCTGCAACGTGCAGTTTTTTCCTTCTCTCTCTCTCTCTCTCTCTCTTCTTTTTTCTTTTTTTTTTTTTTTTTTTTTTTTTTGTTTTTTTTTTTTTTTTTTTTTTTTTTTTTTTTTTTTTTTTTTTTTTTTTTTTTTNGTTCGTTCATTATTATTCGAAAGACGCGAAGGGAAGGTGGAAAGGAAGCACGCCCACTTTCTGAGCAACCGAACGAACCTGCCATACCGCCACGAGCAGATGGCCCTCGAGGTATACGTGGTGCACGTTGTCCACCGATCGGCAAGTTCGGTCGTGCGAAACAGACGATGGAAGATGAGGAAGCGATGCGACAGACAGCTCCTCGGATCCACCTCCTGGGAAAGGAACGGCAGGGACGACGATTTTCGAGACCGGAAAATGTGCAATCTGCGTCGAACGAGGACATCCACCACTCGATGCCTCCTTTTGTCCGTTTACAGACTCTCGGGTCTTTTTTTCAGCCTCCTTCTCGTGGCTCTCTTTCGCCATTTGCCTCGCGATCGTCTTTTTCGGTCGGAGATTTTCGAATCACGCGATCGGGATTCTACGTGACGCGTTCATCCGGCATTTCTCCTCTTTTCTTCGATACCGGTTTCGATACTCTTTCGCGAGTTATAGTTCGATGAAGGGCAATTTCGCGTGTGTGGCAAGGGCATTTACATTAAGCCATTAATTTTTATTTGATCTCGAGATTATTTGGATTTTGCACGCCACAATTGATACACGGCTCACCATCATACACTTTCATACATTCAGATTTGAAAAAAGATTGATGACGTTGCGAGTATTTTTCTTGTTTTAAATTTACCTCCGGGTTATCCTTAATTAACTGATAATAGCAACTGAAGTGTTCAACAAGACCCAAGGTACTAAAAATGAAAAAATTCACAAAAATTGGACGTCAACAAATGAAACACTTGCGACAGTGGACTTTAATTTATCTCTGTAATCGAAGGACAACAGTAACATTGTCACGAATGGGGTAAATCGGTGTATTCGTGGCAGGAACGCGTTCGAATTTCTCACGGGCGATGGATTCCAGCTGAATTGTTAAACGCGTCTTAACGGGTATTGTCGATCATCTGTCGAGACATCTGGGTCGATCCTGAGAACATTTCACGCTTATACAGTAGCTCGTGTACAAGATGCGGGGAATTAATATGCATAATTTGTTGGAACAATGGCGAGAACGAGCCTCGCTCTCGAAAGCGGGGTCGTGAACGAAACGAGTCAGCTAGAACGTGGAAATAACGAAACGGACGGAGCCGTATAAAAGATTTTTTTCTCATTCATCATCGTCGAATTACCACCGAGTAATGAATCGGTAGTTACACGAGGGAAATATCTCAAAAATGTCGCGAACACAACGACATGGACATTTCTTTTCTTTTCTTTTTTTTTTTTTTTCTTTCTTCGTTTCTTCGTTTCTAAGCGTAAGCGATATTACTTGCTGATTACGTTCTGTTCTAGTGTTTAGTTGATGAACAGGTATCAGTTTCGTTCGAACGGGCTTAGTTGGCAATAGTTATCTCGTTCGCAATGTTCGTGTTACCAATGCGTAGCAGTTAATCGAATTTCCAGCGATTAACTCTTCAATCTGTCTGTTATTCGTTGTATCGTACAGATAATATTTCGTTTAGATCCGATTTCTTCTCCAATCTGTTCGTCAGCTTTTTATTTTTAACCTTTTACAGAGTGTATTGACGTACAAATTCAGAATTGAAGAACGGTCGATGAACTAATTATTTTACGATCCCTTTCATATTTACCATGTACTATCTCCAATTTTTTTTATTTGAAGAGAAAGAGAACGTTAACTAGTTCAACAGATCTTTGAAAAAATGGAAGAATTAAGGGGAGCCCTGAAGTAAGAAGTATGAATGAAATTGTCGGACATTTATCAATGTGAACGTCGCGTTCACAGTTATCGCGTTAATAAAAAAGCAATTGTTAGTGTGTCATCGTGGTCACGCGTGCGCTACGCATGCAATAAAGCTCCAATTTTACCGCTCGGATCCGGCCCGTTCCTGACACGCTTCGTCTGGTGCACAATGGAAAACACCGCGAGTCCTAGCCCCTAGCCATTTTGGAGCACACTCACGTGCGTGAACTTACGTACTCGTACTCGCCTCTATTAGACCACCGACAACAACTTCGGAGTTCCACGATGTTTATGTAAGCGTCGCTGATAGAGTTAACCCGCTTTATGCCTGTCGTATCTTATCCAGCAGCGGGGAACGATCGTCGCTTTATGAGCCCAAGACAATGAGGTCGCCATGTTTTTCTTTATGTCCTCGCATAACGACCGAAACGACTCTGAAACACGGCGCCGTGTATGCTCGTCGTCTTTCTTCTTTCTACACGGACTCCCTCATCCGTGACGCCCTACCTTCGCTCGCATAAACGTAAGACTTGGAACTCTGTACCACTGTTCCTTACAACCACGCGATTTGCAAACAACAATTAGGCGTTTGCTGAGAACCAAGTCTGAAGGTAGATTGATGGTTTGAGAAGTGTTGATTAGATCGAATTTGAAGCTGAGAGTTGTCGGAAGAAACAGAAATTTTAGCATAGTGCAGAAGATTAATCGCGGTGATAAGAACAGTTTCGACAGAGAAGCCTGATCGCGACTTTCTAGAAGTAGGAAGCGTTAGCGTGGCAGAGTATTTTCTTGGTCTTGCCTGGAACTTTGATTTTTAGAAATCTTTAAATTTCAGTGGTTATTTTACATTTATATTTGGATAGGAAATTGAAAAATAATTGAGAAATGACTTCTCACTTTCACCATTTCGTACGTGTTCTCTATTTCTCTAGATCCTGTTTTTCAACCCGTTGGTAAAACAGATTCTAGTAACTTCTCAAAAATTTACTAGCAACTCTGTGGGTAACCGATCGGTAAATGTTAAGCCAGGAATCTGTACGTCGGTACGTTTCATTAACGATCGAGGAACAGGAACTGTTGTATCGACTTGGTGAAAGATCTTTCTCTTTCCAACGATAGAGGGACACGAAGAAATGCTTGAAATTATCACTCGATAATTGAAGAATCGATTACGACGAATGTAATATACGAATATTTGAAATCAATCAGTTAATTGTTGAAAAAAAATTAGTTTGAAAGATTATTTATCTATCTAATATTTTAAAAAGTGAGGGACTTTTTATCAAAATTACGTTATTTATATTTCGCAAACTATCGTTTCTCTTTCCAAGGAAATATAACTGGTAAATTAACGCGCTTTCGTTTCGCAGAAATCACGCAAACAGTTTTATTATCCATGACCAATCGGGCTACGGTTGGTATTGCTGGCGTGAATTAACATTTCCAGGTAACAATTGCATAGAAATTTTACGATACTTGCAAACGCGCGAAGGAATTCTTTTGTCTGAGAAGGAGTACCTGTTCCACGTTTGTGGAACGACAACAGAATAACGGACATTTCTGACGAGTCTAATATACGACGAGTGGATGCCGTGAATATTTCCGGAATTCAAAGCGTTGTTCAAATATTTGACGAGTCTTCGAGGTAAACAATGGCTCATTAATTCCTACTTTATTTGATCTAATCCACGTTTGCAAGCAGACACTCCACATCTCCGGTTAGCAGTCGGATGCTTCGTTTAGCTCCGGCTGTTTACCTCGATTCTGGCAAATATTGAAGCACCGTAGATGTATTCGACATATTTGTAAATTGTTCGCGTTGCGACATCCTAAAAATTAAGTACTAAACATTAATTCTGACTAAAACGTCTGACGTCTAACCGCTCATAAATATTCGGACGCTATAATCAATTCGTAGTAACGATACGTTAATGAGAAACTAACGATTCAAAGTAATTATCATTTTACAGTAAATAACAAAATTGAATTATATTTGTCTAAAAATTATTCACACGTTCATTATAAATTTTCTTCAAAAACTGTGTTGTAATTTATTTCAGTCTTCTAAATTTTATTCTCATCGTGACGAATGATCAGAACCTACTATACAAAACCTATTATAAGTCCGACTTATCGTATCATGTTTGGAACGCCAGAATGCTAGGAATTTCAAATATTTCTTTATCGTAGAAGACTTTAGAAAAAAAAAACACGCATCCTTTTATACACGAATCCATCATTGTACAGCTATTTTAATCGCACTTAATATTTCAAGTATTTCTAAAATCCGTCTCCGTCTACTAAATTCTCTTTCGGTGTTTTCCAGATTCTAGGTCTTTTGCACTTACCAGATGTTGCTTCCTAGTTTCCTACATCTCCCTATCACAGATTTAATATTCCGCAGTATTAAAGCGGATCGTTGTTGCCGCGAAAAGTCGAAAAACGAGAAGCACGAAGATACGAATAGAAAGGAGCTCTCTAACATTTACTCAAGTACCATCTGCCTCTACATGTACTATACTTTCTTCTTGCATCTTCTGCGTCTTTAAAATTTTCTACAACTTCTAGACCTATCTCGTGACATTTAAACCGTGACTATGCGGGTCCTTGTTACCGCGAAAAGTCGGAGCACGGCGCAAGGAGATGCCAAGAGAGAGGAATCTTTCGGTTGCTATCTCTCTTTTTCTCTCTCTTTTTCTCTCGCTTTCTTCCTCTTTCTCTCTATTGGTGCTTGGCCTTTCCGCACGCGTCCGTTGCGCGCGTATATTTCTCTACGGGGTCGACGGCCTTCTGGAGGAGGATCGGGCTCCAGGTCCAGCATCACCTATCGGACGGAGAGGGAAACTCGGTACTCCGGTATTCTACGAGAACGGGGAGATCCGTTAGCAGAAATCTACGGCCGCGTCGGCTCGCATCCGACCGATGAGTTTCCAACCGACGCGATTTTTAAATTAATTCGATTTATGAACAATCCTTTGAATTAATTATCCGGTTGCTTCTTGTCGAGCGTGTGCCACGGTGTTGGCTGCGTAACGAACGGGTCGCCGATGCTGTTACATGCGTTGCTGCGTACCATTGACCATACAGACGAGATAATTATCTTTGCAAGTCAACAGCTATGCAACAATGTTTCGCTGTCTTTTTTTTTTTTTTTTTCTTCTTTTCGAGCGCTCTATTAGACGATTGATTGTTTTTTGAAATAATGGAAAGAGAGACAAATAATGGAAATGTCGATTTGCCACGAATTAGTTTTTTAACAGATGGTTGGAGAATAATGCGATCAACTCTTTTCATCGTTCACGAGAAATTTATTTTCGAGCAGAAACTGTTCAGCGAGACCTGAAGAACAAGTGAAACTTTCGATGAATCTATCGACAATCTTTCTCGATCATTTCCCAATTATTCTTTATTTTTCTATGTTTCTATACTTTTTATGATTCTATGCTCTCTCGAATGGTATTCAAGAGAAATTTAGTTTCGAGAAGTGATTTGCGAACAGGAACTGTAATTTCTGAAGATGTCTTGGAAAGAGTATCAGTTGAAGAACGATTGGAGAACGTTTGGAAAGTTTCAATGAATTTTTGGATGAGCTTTGCTCAAGGTCAGTTGTTCTTTTTTAAGAAACACAGGGTCATTGTAAAATTATAAAAGGGATAATATATGGAAATATAGAAAAGAAAGGTTTGACCTATCATATGGCATTCAGAATGTTAGGAATTTCAAGTATCTTCTCGTTGTTGAAATTTGAAAAAGAACTCTCCTTGAATGAAATATCGGATAACTGGCTCCTCATTAATCAATATTCAATACGACGCTTGATTTACAACGTATGTAACCTTATGTAACTATTTCAATTCGAAATTATTTGAAAAGCTTATTTCTTTAAAGAAAATCATTGCATTCATAAGCTATTTTTTGTAAACTTTCGTACTAATTTTCTATCAATTTGCTCTAAACAACATATACAATACTAAATTTAAATTGAGAACTGAGATGAATAAGGAGCTTCGTTAAAGAAATAAACGTGATGTATTATTCTTTATACTAAAAATATGTTGTATTATCGACAATACAAAAGGCAAAACATAATCTACAATGGATACTTTACTCTGGTAGCAAACTTTTCGACATAATTCCAAACATTATCTTAATAGCGAGTAATGAATAAATTAATACAAACGTCGTTCCAAAAAAAAAAAAAAAAAAAAGAAAAAAGAAAAAAAAAACAAACTAAAATGCTAGAATCTACGATTCGATATTTCATCCGCGCTCTTCCAGGCAACATCGATCAAAACATCAAATTCAATTAACCTACACTCAATCGACCGTCCAATCACTCTTCCCTCGCCAACCTCCCATTATTTCGCCAGCGATCGAGAGAAAAGATAAAATACCGAGCATCAGGAATAAAAGGAATAAAAAAAAAAATAAAAATAAAAAGAAACAAATACGTAACAGTTTTATAAATCAGTTTTCTCGCGCGAGCGGAACGCGCGTAGTCGTAGCTGATAGAGGATGGAGAGCTCTCCTCCGACTCTGTATACCATTACGACAGCCAATGACTTCTGGCCATGTAAGGTATCCAACGCCACAACCTATGATGCATGCCTAATTGCCTCTAATGGCCGGTTTTCGAAAGCCGTCGTTCGCTGTTAGCCGTACGCGCGTACGGTGACGCCGCGAAACCAGAAAATCGAACAACAACGAAGAAAAAGAAACAGTCGCCGCTCGCCAGCACGGTGAATCGGAATTGTTAGTTATCCGCACGGGCTGTCATGGATCAGATATATCCGCGTGTCTGGTTCACCAACCCTTTTCCCTCTTTGTCAGTTGAGTCGCGTGCGCGACACCGAGCGAGCAGGCAGAATCCTCTCTTCCTTCGTTTCGGTTTCCTCTCCGGCTCTAGGTAGCGGTCTTCTCGATCCTGCTCGCACTTTTGCACCGATCGTCCGGTGACGTTCTTTCCAGTTTCACCGGTGCTCGTTAGGGCGCAGAACTCGCGCCGGAACAACGACGATTCCTATCCGGAGCCCGGACTATTTACGATGGTAACTGTAGCGCGATAGTCGAGCCTCCGCACTTCGTAAATCGCAAACCGTTCGGCAAAGCGTTCCTCGTTAGGGGAGATCAATTGTCTCCTACCTTCTCCGCCTTTCTGAGCTTCGTTCGTTCGCGTCGGGCAGATTCGACATTTTCGTTTTTCTGAAGTTCGTCGACTAGAACGAGGAGGCTTCCGAAGGAATCTTACGAGATCGTGGAAGAGAGATTAAATCGAAAGGCTGTAGATTAGATTTCTCTTTTTCTGTTCATCTCTCAATTGTCAGAAAAAGTGGCGGATCAAAATTACTTGTCTTATGTCGTAACTTCAAATGGTTGAAGGGAAAATCAGGCCAAAATCAGTATACACCAAAAGTTGCTTGCTTCTGTAACTACACATTAATTCATTCGATGTATTACGTCTGATACCACTTATGGCATGCTAAAAAGGTAACTCGAATATCGTCGAAACATTGCGAAGAATTTCTTCTTGAAACCGAAAGCATCTTCAAACAGTATGGAGTATAGCAAAAATACTCTACAATATTTATTTATAATGTTATCTTTGGCTTGTCGAGTAAACTGGCATTTCCAATTAATCTGTCGCCGCCTGTTCGTCGAAATTTGCATCGTTTCCGAGCAACGTTCGCGATTTGTCGGACGTAAGCGTTAATAGAACGACTTCGAAATCGGCTGGATTAACGATCCGAGAGCCGACAGGACCAAAGTTTTTTACGACCAGGGATGTAAAAGAGGCTCTCCTGTTCGTTACTCCCTTTTGAAAAGCCGACCTGGCAATGGAACTCGTTTACTTACCTCTTACCTGAACAAGAGACCGAGCCATAGAGGAGTTTGGGGGGAGTGCTTTCGTAGAAACGTGGCAAGCCGCGCCGAGTATATTTGCGCATTGTGTATACCTAGCTATCCTGTGCCGCGAAACTGGAATGTTCCAGCCTGACGAGTTTGCCGGACGAACGATCGATTCGGAGGTTTTACCAGAAAAATAACTTTTCCAATAAAGCACGAGTATTCCTGAACTGAGAGAGCGTTCGAAAATTTGTTGAAAAAGCTACAAACTTTCCGTCGTGGAACGTTCAATGATTAATTTCTACGTACTTCTTTCTTTACAATTTTGGATTTTTTTTTTACTGTCGACTTCGCGAAATATCGTGGCAAGTTTGTCTCGTTAAATTCGTCAAAGATAAAGATGTGTCATCCTCAAAGGAAAATTATCCTTCAAATAATAGATATATCTCTAAAGAGAGTTTCTTCTAAAGTAAGAATTGTAGTAATATTATTAGTATTATTATTTAGGCATTTCTATTATAGATACTCACTGATTTTATACATATATCTCTCTATAGAAAAGTAAAAATAGAAATAATAATAATATTATTATTTCTCTAACGTACGTACATGTCCTCGTTACTGTATCTGAGAAGTACCACGAATAAGAAACGACGTGGTTTAGGAATTTACGTAATCACTTCGAGAAGTTCCAGAGTTCCATAGAATTAACAGTCGAAACCGTTTTAACACGCTATCTCGCCACGGTGACCTCTAAATTGAATACTCGCTAATGATCAACGATCGACTATCGTTGTTGTCAACGACTCAAGCTGAAAGAGAGCGCACATCTCTCCACGGGGGATTACATATATATACGATCAGCGAGACGAGTGGCCGTCTCTCTTAAAGAGAGATATAAATATTTCACCCGGGAGCCGTACATCACCACTAATCTGTGTTACACGTCCATTACGAATCGTCGTTGACCGTCCAAAAATGGACGAGCCTCAGATTCGCGTAATTCAGCCGGCGTGGACGGAGAGAGACGAAACGGGAGACAGAGGGAGACCCGGCTAGGTATACGACGCAAATTAGGCTACCTGAAAACCAAGCGTGCAAGAAGTATCGCTCGCGATTAGCAAGCCGTCTTACCAAATTTAGCGAGCCGCCGAAAGCGCCGCGGGCATATCGCCGCTCGGGATCAGCGGCCATGTCACGACCCTTCCTCCCCCCGTCCGCCCTTGGTCCGATGTTGGTTCCTATGCGTTTCCAGGAGAACCGGGGAGCCCTGGTGATCTTTAAACTCCAAACAGCGGCATTACGGCCGAATTTGGACTTTAAGGCCCGACGTTCGTACGACCGCATTAATGTATTATTCTTGGCACGGCGATCGGGACCCTCTGGACCCCCCTAACGAAGTGCAAGGATCACGAATGCCCCAGAAATTTAGGTTAGGTTTGGCTCGCCGCTTCGAAGGAAAAAAAAAGAAATGCGAATCCACTTTGCGCTGCTACTTTGTTGGGTAATTTGAATTTGAATTTTGAGATTGATAGAGATCTCGCAATGGGTTAGTAGCAATTTTGAAAGGAGGTTTTATATTTTATTTATTAATATATTGTACATCACGCATACGATGTATAGATTATCTGTTGAATCTTCAGTATATATATATTGCTTATTTATTAGGAAAAGAAAAAATCTCGACCAACGTCGAGAGTGTTTTGTCCCAAAGTTGCAATATTTTCCCAGTTTTAAATATAACCAGGCCAAACAAATAATAAATTTATCACTTATTTGTCTTTAGTAATTTCTTTGTTCTTATTAATTTCTATCCTTATTTTAAAATGGAAAGAGACAGTGAATCTCATGATATTATTCCGACAAGTTCAAAAAGAAAGCGATATTTCTGACGCAGAAAAGGATACTGGTTGATAATACGTCTACAAGCAGTGCAATGGACACAGTTTCCAAGGAATATTCCACCTATTGAAAATAAAATAAAAAAAACTCTCAAAGAAGACGTAAAGTATGTGCTAAAAACAATAAACGAAGTGAAACTATCTGGGAGTATAAGCAATGTCTTGTTGCATTACACGTTTCATATTGTTTTGAAGTATATCATTCAAAATTGTTAACAAACAATTTATTATACATATCTGTATAACATCTGTCTATAAACAGAATTACTGTACCTGAAATACGTACAAAAAGAATTGCACAGAAATATGTACGAAAGAAACGTGTATAAATACACTGAATTATGAACGACTAACAAGTATAGAAATTTATGGCGCTAATCGGGCTCAATATCAATTACGAGCGAAATTAATCTACAATTAAGACGAAGAAAGCACGGCATTAGCTTGAATCCGTTTGCATTTGTATTCCACACGCTCGTCCGGGAGAAGAAGAAAACGAAGGACCTCGCGAAAGAAACTCGCTCAATAAACGGGAACGCAATATAGACGAAAATATTATACGAAAGTATTATATCGGTGCGTTTATATAAAGTACTTTGAATCCACCGTGTAACGCACCCTAAAATTATACTGTTAAGGACGCGCATTGAAGCCTCTTAACAACGTCGGATGCACGATGCGCCGAGCTTCTTGCTTCCGGATGTTGTGCTTCGCCGTGCAAATTACAGGGTGCGAGAAAAAAAAAAAAAAAAAATTAGGGAATCGAGGAACTGGCCGAAAATCAATTTTGATCGACGATCGCCGCTACGTGCGGCGTTATGTATGATCGGTAGCAGAGGATCGGTGAAGTAATTAACCACCGATAATCAATTTCCAGAGCACGCGCCGCGCGCCCCGGAAGTGACATTAATTACCACGTTAATTTCGTGATGGTAACAAAAAGTTGCACGATTATCTATTACTTAATGTTTGGTCTTGAACACACTTGAACACACTCTGTATGTAACTGCGATAATCTCGCAAATTTTTGAACGTGTCCTGTTCCTTCTAGAGAATTGACATCTACTTTGAAGTCTGAATTTTAAATTTAAATTCTTTTATATATTATATAATACATTTTATGTATTATAATATTATATAGATTGTATATTTATTGTATATATTATAACAGGAGGTATCCTATTTTGCAAGTTACAAATTCCACAAAGGAAGGAAATTAAAAATCGACAGTGTTTGGATAAATGGATAATGAAATCATGAATATTATAATCAGGAATATCTCATCTATGTATATCAGGATATCTAATCCTAGTTTACTATTTAATTTTAGTATATTTTAATATAAAAATTTATACTATTAATATTAATTTAAATTTCACCTAAAATTAATAAATTTAATATAAAATTTGTTTTTTCCATAATAAAATTTATAAATTATTAACTTATAATGTAAGTTTAACCGTTATTGCTGGCACTTTAATTTATCATTATTAATTTTAATTCGCCTATTTAATTTTCATTAAATTATATAGATATATTTTTATTAATTATATATATATTTAATATAAATAAATTATACATAATTATATTATTAATATCAATAATTCACTTAAAATCAAAATTTAATATGCAATTTACATTAAATATAATGTGTAAAATAAAACTTTATATTTTTATAATGTAATAAAATTATATATAATTCATATATAAAATATCAATTTTATTCTACTATGAAAATGTTATTTAAATTTATGCTATTAGTATTGCTCCCGATAGCAAGAAAATTATTCTCAAATTCTCATTCGAATTTAACGACCAGCGAGGGAATCTTTTCCCGTACGATTCGATAGCCTGAAATAATCAACGTTTTATTGAAATATCCCCGATTTTTGGAGAATAATAAATCTTTATTAGAGATCCGGGTAATTATCCCCCAGACGATCGATTTCCGTCTCCGCGCGCCGGAAGACATTAATTACAGAGAAGCTGGTAACAAAATTTGCTGCAACGGTAGTCGCATTGTTCCACGGCAACGTAACTACAGTTCGCTGTTTATTGGACACTCGAAACAGTCGATTCGATCTCTGTTTTCGTTGACGGGCATCGGTGTATTTGGCTCGAGCGATCGAGCCAGTGTCGCCGGTTTCGCGGGCTAATAGCTGTCCGCTTTTCCCTGTCCGCGACTGGTAGCATTTCTATTAAATTGCACTTGCACAATTTCCGCGTTTAGTAGCTCGAGATGTAAATCGAGAAAGCGTTTATTACACCCGAGATTGTCCTCGTGCCTTCGAGGTTGCAAAGAACGACTCTGACTCGAGCAGATTCTTGTAGTGTGTCGCACGTCACAGGGTTTCGGCGTTGATTAAATATATTGAAACAAGGTGCCACCAAATCTTTTCCAGAACAGATGCTTGAGGAATTTATGTTCGATGCAAATGTTTGAACTTTTTCATTCTACCTCCTATATGATCACTAGCAAAATTAAATTAAATTAAAGAGGCTTAACTTAAGTAATTTAAAATTCTAAATCTTCAATATGCAATGATACCAATTAGGAGCTAAAATTCCCAGTAAAAAGTAGAAAATCTGATTTATCTCGTTTTCGTTTCGTAGTTGTGTATTGTTACATAACCTCTGAACACCTAGAAATCGTAAGCTGACACGTTCGATTATCATCAATCGGGTGAAACAAAACCAGATACCAGGTATCATTTGCATTGTATCATTGGACACATAAGCGCAGTTGCCGCTTTCGATCGTAAAGAACGACGATTGAGCACTTCTCGGGAACGTTTTAATTTGTGATAGAAAGGGACAAGAAGGAAACGCGTGGGTTCAGAAAGACGATAAAAGTATGGCTCTGTTTGATTGACGCCGCCGCGACGTAGATTTCCTAACAGTAAATCGATTTCACCGAGGCAAATTGATGCCTTCTAACGTTGCCGTTTCGAAATTACCCGCGTACGAAGTTCCCTTCTGGCTTTCGATCGCGATTTTTATCGACGTCGCACTTCATCGATTAATTATGCCTCGCCACGCCATCGATTATGTTTACGTCAGCCTGAACTCAGCTACCGTACCGTGGAACTATTTAATTTAACAGAGGACTGTGATTTTTAAATAAAAACACAAGTACGTGCATATATAAAAGATGACTTATAATAAATCAGTCACCACGATATTTAAATTTATTCCAATAGTTTCACATTTCAAAATTGTTTTGAGCTAAAAACAAAAAAAAAA